>NC_140977.1:34903231-34985731 GCF_056783735.1 Eptatretus burgeri | reverse complement strand
TCATGAATGAAGCATGGGCCACAAGGCAAGAAAATGTGTGAAAAGTGCAAAAACAGTTTGAAGATTATAAAATATTCTTTATCTGGACAACGTTCAGGCTTTGGCTGAAAAGTATCTTGGGCTCACATTGGTACCTGAAAAGTGTCAGATACATACCATCTGTAACTACAACGGCACCCCGTAGAGTACATACCTCCGCTAGGCTGAACAGTTCACAATTTGTTTCCCAATGATGGGCTGCATCTGGATCTGGATCGAAACCAAACTATTGAACTCATCCACCAAGTTTTATCATAATTCGTCCAAAACTTTTTGAAATATCATGCTATATGTCGTTTTTGGTCCCATCTCTCAATGGTGAAGAATTGCTAAAAATTTTTTTTAACAATTATGGTATCCAGATCCAGATTTGGATCTTCACCAAAATCGAAGCAATTTGTCCTTGTCGCACACTCAACCTGTCCAGCAAGTCTCGTCCAAAACCGTCCACAACGTTTTGAGATATCCTGCTCACAGACAAACAGACATACAGGGGTGAAAACATAACCTCTGCCCACCTTCGTTGGCTGAGGTAACAAGGGATATCCCCCCAGCCAGATGCCCCCGACTCATTTACACCACCATCTCCGGATTCCTCCAACATCACCAGACTGAGCATCCCAAATGAACCAGAAGTTCAAGTTGACCTGCTACATCAATACCATGGTGACAGGAGCATTACAGAGGCTGGGCAATTTGCAACAGGTGGCTCACTGCATGGCCCATCAAAACATCTCCACAATCGACAAAGCTCAGGCCAGATGTGTGATGGAATAGCAATACTCACTGCTCGTCTGGGTCGACGCATCTGAAACAACACTTAGGAAGTTCAACTTGCCTGGAGAGTAATGCATACCCAATTGACTCACCACTACAGGTATATTAAATCAACATCCACCCCCGACACACCAGTAATCTGCGGCTTTACTGTGAACTATATAAAGGAAGTATTGCCACAACTCACCTTCCCCACTCCAAAATGTTCTCACCTCATGCCCTATACATACCATCAAGGATCACAAGAGAGGCATCATGCGAGGAATTGCACCAGCTCCATGTTCCATTTTCAATCACACAACATCCTGACATATGTTGTTGCTCCTTTATCACAGCTGGACCAAAATTCTTGAATACCTTACAAAGCGACATCACAAGCGAACAATTTGGGTTGGCCTGGTTCATGTTCCCATCTGGGTTATTGACTCGTGGTGCTAGAAACATAGGTTCGAATCCCATATACTATATGAAATTGTATTTGTCTACTAATGTCCCTGTTGACCACTGATGTCCACTGATGACTTGGTGGTGTAATGGTAAGAGCATCTGTGCTGAGTCTGGGAGGTTGGTGGTTCAAACCTGATCCTGGCTGTGTCATACTAAATACTTTAACCAGAGAGTTGGTGTCAAAGCCACCCAATGCTCGCCTGTTTATACATTTATCGTTCTTAAAAGACTTGTCTAATAATATTTTTTATAAAGCATTTCAGTGAAGTCTGATCCAAATAATTTTAAAGCACTATATGTATTTGTATAATGTAATCAGTAAAAAATAGTATGGTAGATTAAAAACATTAAAAAGGAAATAACTTGCACCAAAAACTTTAACATTTTCACACTCACGCTCACGCCGGGGGAAACGCTATTATATAGCTCTCTGTTCTTCGAACAGGCGAGCTAAAAATGGTACATGCTGCTTCCTTGCTTTATGGTCAGCATTTAAAAAAAGGATAGAGCATGGACAAACAACAATAAGTTTGTAATAATAGTTTAGACTTTGATGGGCCTCCTCCTGTGTCAATCTAATACATAAAAGGAGCTCGGTCTGGGCATGCCGGCATGCGCCCATCTGTCAACATTTGTGCTATAGGGGATACCACTAATCAAGCAATAACGGTACTCCCGACACAATCAGCAGCATAGCAATACAAGCATATATATATATATATATATATATATATATATATATATATATATATATATATATATATATATATAAATATATATATATATATATATATATTGTTGTGGTTGACGAAATTCACAAACCACCATTCAGGTCCCTTAGGTGAGATATCTCTGTAAGTTTATGTGAAGTTAGGCCCAAACCCGTTGTTTAGAGGGAATAAATGTCATTCACTCGGGCTGCGACCCCTTTAGATAGCCGTTTTTCTTTACTATCTTTATTTTGGACCAGCCGCCATTACTACCACCACCAACCACGTCTCAACAGCCATCACACAACAACCACCAACCACAACGCCGCTTCACAACAACCACCAACCACAACGCCGCTTCACAACAACGACCACCAACCACAACGCCGCTTCACAACAACCACCAACCACAACGCCGCTTCACAACAACGACCACCAACCACAACGCCGCTTCACAACAACAGCCACGACCTTTACCGTCACAACTCGCCACCATTGCATCACCACCATTCTTGCGCCACTTGTGGGCACCGATACTGGACTCGTGCAGGGTGCGCACCGAGCAGCGTGTTCAGAAACATCACAGACTTTCCGAGAAAAAACGGATCAAAAACGACTCACGCCCACTTCTGTTCCGTCCTATCGGAGAGCGTGGGGCGATTTGGCCCCGCCTCCAGGGCGTTGGAGTGAGGTCGCTATATGCAAATTCATGGATCAAAAAGCATTCACGCCCACTTTTCCTCGGTCCAATGGGGAGCCAGTTAGAGGTGAAGGGTCGGAGGTAAAGGGTCAAAGGTGGGGGAGCGAGGCCACGGGGGATATAAACGGCCGCGCTCGCCAAACAGTTCAGTTCGGAGGGGAGAAGTCAAGAGTTCGCAGTTGGGAGTTGTCGGTGGAGCTGGGAAGAAGTGGTAGTAGTCAGAGTGAAGAGGACGGAGCTGTGGAGAGGTGGCGGCGGCGAAGGCGATCGAGGGGGTGCTCGCGTCGGAGTCGGGGAGCTGCGGAGGGAGAGGCCGGCGGTGCGACCGAGGTCGAGGTGGAGACGCTCGTCGCGGGACCCGAGACAGGGTGATATCCTCCTTTCCCCCGAGCATCAACAACCCCCTCCTGTTTCCCCCCGCGCTGAGATAGTGCGACAAGGGGGCCCCTTTCCCACCCCCTACCAGACACTGTCCGCGAGGCCCGCGGAGTTGAGGCGCCACCGCCACTTTGCGTCTCATCATCAGACGGGTAGGCCCGACACGGTCTCGGCCCCAGGCCCGCCTACCCCCCTCATCCTGGAGGGTGGTTCTTTTTCTTTTGCTTTGGGTATCTGTGTTGTCGGCGCCGTCTGTGAAGTAAAATTGTATAAGTGTTGCCGTGTGCTCGGTAGTCGGATAGCTCTGCATTGTGTTTCTCTTTTATATTTGCTTTTTGTGTAATATTGTGTTTCTTCTCCTTTTACATGTGCTTTTGGTGTAATTGTATATGTGTGCTTCCCGTTCATGGCGAAATAAATGTGAGTTATGTTGAACTGTTTTCCCGCTTCGCTTCGTCTTTTCTTTCATTGAATCTCCATCTTGCTTCACGTAAAGGGTTGGTCGTGGGCTAAAACGCCCGATAATTAATCGAACCATCGAGGCCGACGAATAACACCGCTCGGTTATCCCGATAGTACGGAACGGGTCGCTTAAAGTGGCCCGTGTCCGAAGTCGACCTGCGGCGAAGTGCGATCGCCCGGTCTACCCTCCGTGTGGGTACTTAGGTAGGTCGAATTTGGCGAGCAACCCTATCCCACGCGGGGGCCGATTGGCACGATCGTGGTGAGACCGAAAGGTCCACCCGTGACTAGTTCCCGGCGTTAGTCCAAGAGGGTCACGACTGGATTGTCCGTCCGGTGGGCGACGTGCCGCGATTCGAGTTACGTGGCCGTCCGCACGCCGGCGGGCGCGAATCCGTAACAATATTATATATATATATATATATATATATATATATATATATATATATATATATATATATATATATATATATATATATATATATATATATATATATACACACACACACACACACACACATATATATGTAAACCCAGCATATAATGTGCTGCACATACATGGATGAGGAGGAGAGTTTGTTCCCTGGCACGGCCTGTGCCTAATACGGACCCAAGATAGTTTGATTAAAAGAAGGAAGAGAAGAGGAGCGGGAGGGTGAGAATTTTTTAAATTATTTTGGTTTTCCTCTTATTGTGTTATTGTATATTATTCAGAATTCCGCATCTAACAAGGCTGTGATGGATATCCCATTAACACTCTCCCCCTCCGAGCTCACTGAGTGTATAGCTAGGCCAGTATCGATAATCTGTCTAATTCTATTTTTTCCCATTAACAACCGTTTAAAATGTTTTTTTTTTTTAGCAATTATGCAAAGATTGGTATTCCCATCAGTGAAGCAACTGGTCTTACATTTGTCGTGTTCCTTGTGAGGGAACTCATATTATTATTATTATTATTATTATTATTATTATTATTATTATTATTATTATTATTATTATATTCACCTTTCAGCTGTGCTCTCAGTCCTGGAAATATAATACTTTTTGGTGAAATAATTTCCTTAAGTCAGATTGTAAATTATGAACATAATGGCAATAAAACAAAAACTCATGAGTCAGTTTCAGGAGATGTGATTGGCAACGAGGAAAAGCTTGCAGTCAACACAGAACGTGGCACGTTCATTTGTTTTTAAGCTCAAATAAACGACAATTTAAAGTGTGAAGTAAAAGAGTGGCGACTGAAATGAGTACAAATTTGACATTCAGCTTCTTTACATTCATCCGATAACTTTTTCATCGAAATTATATTGATTTCTCAAATCACAAAAAAATATGTGATGCTAAGTCGACTTATTTAATACGTTTGTACCTCTTACTTTTAAACAGCATCAATATAGGGATGAAAAGAGCCAAGCTAATGACAATAAAAGCTGGCAGGATGGCCTGGAGGTATACACACTCACCTCTAAGTCGTCTATCCTGAGTTTGAATCCCAAGCAAGCTATAAACTGTCATCCTGGTGTTTCACAGGCAGGGTGATTCATCAATGTGTATGTTGTCCCTTGGATGCATGTTAAACGGGTGTCCTGTTTGCCGGTGTTAGATGGTGGACATTAAAGACCCCATGGTGTCCTTTGTAAAGAGCAGGTGAGCTATCATCAGCACTGTCAACAAATTACAAATTCCTGCCCCTACTACTTTATTTCTTTTTAATGGAAATCGTCCCAAACAAGGCATAAAGCCACTCGAGGTAAGGGGCAAAGGGAAGGTTACATCAAGATGAGGGTAAAGCAAAACAAAACAAAAGAAAGAGAAAAACTAGAAGGGCACTTGGTAGAGCGCATACCTCCACCATGCAATGCCTGATCCACGAGAACATTTCGGGCCCAATACATTTTTGAAATATGCTATACAGTACGATATCGTTTTTTGGCCCTATCTCTCAATGGTCTCTCTCTATCGAATGCAGCCTGTGGCTGCTGGTTGCATCATTGGTTGAGACACGGCTATGCCGCTGATGCAGTGTCCCCCTTACCAG
Source organism: Eptatretus burgeri (assembly GCF_056783735.1). Classification (NCBI taxonomy): domain Eukaryota; kingdom Metazoa; phylum Chordata; class Myxini; order Myxiniformes; family Myxinidae; genus Eptatretus; species Eptatretus burgeri. The sequence goes on along the minus strand of NC_140977.1, from coordinate 34,980,180 downwards.
TACACTGGTACTCATTTTGTTGACCTCAGAAGGATGACAGGCTGAGTCAACCTCCTGGTGTATTTTAATTCAGTGGCCAATGGGGCTTGAACTCAGGACCCCATGATCCCAAGCCACCACCCTAACCACTAAGCCAACACCAGGCTTATCTCTCAATGGTAAATTTCAATTCCTACCTCTCAATGGTAAAAAAAAAAATAATTCTCGAATGCAGATCCAGATTTGGATCTTCATTAAAATCGAATTAATTTGTCCTTGCCACACACGCAACCTATCCATCAAGTTTCATCTGAATCCGTCGACAACTTTTTGAGATGTCGTGCTATATTATCGCTTTAGCCCTATCTCTCAATGGTATACCGGGCGGAGTGGCGTACGCCTGTAATCCGGCTACTCGGAGGCTTGGGTTGGAGGATCGTTTGAGGATGGGAGCTCTGCACTGGGCCGCGCTACGAGAGGGTGTAGGGCAGCCCGGAATCATGGCGAAACCCAATCCTTATCCCTGTGTCGTAAGAGGCGACCAGGGTTGCGTCAGGAAGGGCATCCGGCGTAAAACCTGTGCCAAATCAGTATGCGGATCATAACGGATGATCCGCAGTGGCGACCCCTAATGGGAGCAGCCAAAAGACGAACAACAACAACAACAACAACAACAACCCTATCTCTCAATGGTGAGGAATCACTTAAAAAAATATCAGATCCGGATCCGGATTCGGATCTTCACCAAAATGGAATCAGTTCTTTCTTGGCACACACTCAGCATGTTCACCAAGTTTCGTTCGAATCCGTCCACAACTTTTTGAGATATAGTGCTGTACATCGTTTTGGCACTATCTCTCAATGGTGAAGAATCACTTTAAAAATTATAGTAGTTGGATCCGGATCCGGATCTTACACCAAAATCTAATCATTTCGCCCTTGTCACACTCCGAACCTGTCCACAAAATTTAATCCGGATCTGTCCTTAACTTTTTGAGATATCCTGCACACAAACAAACAACCAAACAGACAAACAAACAAACAGACAGACAGAAATGGGGGGAAACCTAACCTCCTTCACCTTCGGTGGCGGAGGTAATAACAAGGAAACATCGAAGACATGGGAAGTAGCAGAAGTTAGGCGAATTGCAATGGAACGTCATATCTGTAAGAAGAAGGAATGGACATTCCTCTGAAAGCTGGGTCGATCGTAGGATAATGGGAAACACGTTACAGGTAGTGAATTCCAAAGCGAGACAGCACGAGGGATAAAACCATCTGCACAGCCTTTCGTGCTGCACTTTGGATCAGCTGTAGTGCATCGGTGTGCAGAAATGTCAAACCGAGTCTTGTGCCCAAACACGCGTACGCAAGGAACCAAGTTAGAAAGTCCAGCAGAACATTTGCCATGAAAGTATGTGTAGAACAAAAAGAGTGGTAACTGACCTATTGTGTGAGAGCGGTTGATGAGTTGAACCCAACCGTGCACCAACCAGGTTAACTTTGCGTTTCTGGAGCCTATCAAGTAAAGATAAGTGGCAGGCTGGTACTCCAACCCAAAGGTGGCAACAGTACTCCATGAGGGGACGTATAGTTCTCTTACAGAGATGCCAACTTTTGGAAATCAGAATTAGGGAGGATTTTCAACCGACACCAAATAATGTGTGTGAAGCGCACATCTCGAGCGCGGAGCGCTCGACCCTTGCGGCGGGGTCCAGGGCCCGCCTTAGGGCCCTGGAAGCTCTGGGGTTCTAGACGCTCTCTAGTGCCCTCTGAGCCCTATTTTGGAGCATTTAACATGTTAAGAATTCCCACTTTTTGAACAAAAAAGGGGAAAATTGTGCACTTTTTAATGTTACATGTATGTTAATATTAGTAAGTTAGGGGACAATCAAAGATTAACAAAAAGCACAAAAGAAGCAATATTTTTCTTCCCTTACTGGCTGGTACTACTGCTGCTTGCTTTTTCCATGGCAGCTTTGCTGAGTGACAGCTGTGTGGCTCTTTTAGCCCTTCTGATTATGTCTTTGCTGTATTCTCTCTGGTAGCAAGGGGTGCTATGAGCTAGTTTTTCAATTAAGAGAGCTTCCAGGGTTTTGACACTCAAATTGGGACGAAATTCAGTATGATTCTTCCGTACAAGACTGAGTGCCCGCTCACATGATGCGTTCGAATGAGGAATGACCAAGATTCCCTTCATCACTTTGCTCAAATTAGGTTACTTCTTGGCACCAGTGCAGGGATCTGTGAGCTGTGAAATCCGATGCCACTGCTCATCCACTCTCACTGTCTCAGTAGCAATTGCAGCTATGGAGGCGTCTGCCTGGTAGTGAGCGAATTCACTCTCAAGACTGTCTATGTCACTATCACCGCCACTGAACAGACGGGAATTTCTTGATGAAAAACTCCACACAGTCAAACCCCACTTCTTGGTGTAGCTTAACATCCAGCACCTGAGCATGCTTGGCTAATTCATCATCTAGCGGCCAGGTTTTGAAGATATAATTGCAGGCTTTCACATAATATGAGCGAACTGCACTGAAGAAACCTTGGATGTCTGACTCACTCAGAGTGAAGGTGGATTTCTTGAGACTCCTTTGTTCCCTTATATACAGTTTGGCATCGTTCCCAATCATGAGGTCCTCATCATTCTTCTGATGATTTCTGTCAGAGAAGGGTACATTTACCAGAGCAACCGATGACACCGATGGTTTCAAAACCGTACGAAGATATCTTTCAGAAGACCATTCAATTCTCCATGCAGGAGATGAATACAGGGTTCGTCTCTTTGGAGCAGAAGATTCCCTTCTCAAAAAGCTTGTTCGCATATCGAAGGAAGAAACAATAGAGTTTTGTTTGTGGAGACAAGAACATCCTGTTGACACGTTTTTCTCTAGATTCCTGCACAGTGTTTGAGGAAGATGTGCTTTTAGTTGTAGAACTCGTAGTACACTTAGCCGCAGGGCGATCACACTTGCGTTTACTGCCAGCAGAAGAGGTCAGACTCGTAGTACCAGATCCAATTTTACGTTTGAGGAGAGAGCTTGAGGTAGGTGCAGCTGAAGAAGACCTCTGATTCGAAGGTTTTGCTGAGCTTCTATCAAGTGATTTGGCAAAAGCAGAACTTAACTTGGGTCCTTCTTTGCCTGTAGATGGGACTATCACAGTCTTTCTCGACTCTGAAGGGATCTGCTTTGTAGATGAACGTGATGAAGGGCCGGTGATGCTACCTGCTCTCAGCATTGGTTTTGGTGCTGTCCCTGCTGTCTTCTTCGCAGCAGATACTGCAGTGGTAGTGGTGAATGCTGCTCCACTAGTGCTTGATCCTGCAGTGCCAGTACTGGCAGTAGATACAGTGCCGTCCTTCTTGCTCATTGTTAGAGTCTTGGCTACAGTTGGTTGCATTTTTCTTCGTACTTCTTCTTTGAAGAAGAGGCGAAGTGGCTCCCACTGTTCAATCAGCCTGTCTAGGCACTGACCAAGGGACAGCCACCTTGTTGCGACATGCTTCAGAATCTTGTGTGTCGGGGCATCACAGAGTTCTTGCAGTGCTTTCACTCCTTTGACGCATTTACTACTTTTGTCCAAGTAGTAGTAAATATCGATGAGAAAGTCATCTAATTCAATGGGTAAGGCCTGAGCCGCCTTCTTGGCCGTATTGTGCATCATATGGCAAGGGCATCCCATGATGTAGCACTCTGGATTTTGTTTGTGGATATAAGCAGCGACTCCTTTGTGCTTGCCCACCATGACAGAGGCATTATCAGCACAAAAGGAAACACAATTTCCCCACGGAATTTTCCTGTCACTGAACTCATTATCAAGCAGTTTGAAAATGTTTTCTCCAGTGGAATCTTGTTTGCATGAGGCAAACTTAGCAAACCTTGCTTCACAATCCCAGCACTGTTGTCATAGTACGAAATCAGGACAGGATATAGCTGGGCCTCACCACTGTCATGGTTACCGTCTGTAGCTAGGCTAAATGGAGCTAGTCTAGCAATATCGGCAATAGATGAAGCAGTAACATTTGACAACTCACCAATTACACTGGTCAACAACAAATTTGTTGTCTGCATTTTTTAAGCTGATTTAGGACGAATCTGATGCGCTGAATCCAAAACTCACATTAGTTTTGTTCAATCAGGTCAAGTTTTTGAGATGTGGCCACATGTCGTTTTTTACATATTTGTTCACATGTACGCATGTGTGGAGCATTTTAGAAGAAGTTGGTGGGGGTAAAATGTCATGTCAAATAATTGTTTTGATTGGAAATAATTATTTTAATGACAAGAAGTATTCAGGTACGATAGTTCTGGGTGATTATGTCGAAAAGGGATCAGTTTGAAGTCATAAAACCTCAAAATCTTCCAAAAATTGGTGAGGCAAAGCATAAAGTTCGTGGATCAAAACTAAAGTTAATGGGGCAGATTTTGTAATAATGTGATACAAAAAAGTTGTATTTCTTGAAATAACGAACTCTGAAGAATGTACAATACCTACATGCGCCAATTTATGACATGCGCTTCTGCTCAAGCTTGGAGTGCCACAGTACGAACCCAAAGATTGGAGACTGTTCATTGACAGCAGCAAGCGATCACTGAAATGTGTTCTGCTACACAACGGCAACCAGTTTGCCTCTGTACCCATTGCTCACTCGACTACACTGAAGGAGAAGTATGAAGCGGTGAAGTACGTGCTGGAGAAAATTGGTTATGATCAGCATAAGTGGTTTATTTGTGTTGACCTGAAGATGGTGAACTTTTTGTTGGGACAACAGTCTGGCTTCACCAAGTACCCATGTTTTCTGTGCATGTGGGATAGTAGGGACCGTGCTCAGCATTACACGAAGAAGGACTGGCCTGTGCGGGAGGAATTGGTGCCATGCAAAGAAAGAAACGTCATCAACGACCCTCTGGTGGACAGAGACAGAATACTCTTCCCACCGCTGCACATCAAGCTCGGCTTAATCAAGCAGTTCACCAAGGCTCTGGACAAAGATGGTGACTGCTTCACTTACTTGTGCCAGGCTTTTCCAGGATTGACCATGGAGAAGTTGAAAGCTGGCATCTTTGATGGTTCTCAGATCCATCAGCTCATCAGAGATCCAGAGTTCAAAAACTCAATGAACGAAGTGGAACTGGAAGCGTGGAAGACATTTGTTTTGGTAGTGAAGAACTTTCTTGGCAACAATAAGGCCAGAAACTACGCAGAACTTGTCAACAACATGCTGACTGCTTTCAGAAACCTGGACTGCAACATGAGCATCAAGATGCACTACCTATTTTCACATATGAACCGGTTTCCTGAGAACCTGGGTTCAATGAGTGACGAGCAGGGGGAGAGATTCCATCAGGACATGAAGGAGATGGAGACCAGGTATCAGGGTCGCTGGGACGCAGTCATGATGGCTGACTACTGTTGGAATCTGAAGAGAGACCTCCCTGCCGCTGAACATTCCAGGAGTTCGAAGAAACGGAAGTTCAAGCCCTGAAGTTTGAACAGTGGTGACGCAACATGCAATTTACTTGTACTTACCTTTATCAATGCCCACCATTCAGATGACAGTAATCGATGTTTCTATCATGTAATCAATAAATGTTGTTGGCAAAACATTTTTTTTTTCTTAAAAACATGTTTAGGATGATATGTGTTGACAAAAATCAGCTGATAATGCCACAAAAATGTAATTGATTTTGTCACAAGATCTGATTTTTTTCAAATCAACTTAGCACAAAAACCTGACCTGATGGAGAGAAACGGATGCCATTTCCTGATTCAGCAGTGCCAGAATACCCTAATTCACTTGTAGAAATCTAGACAACATTCAGAAAGTAAAAAATTGTTGACCAGTGTTCTTTTTTTCTTCTTTGTTCTTGTTCTTTTTTTTTGTTCTTTTTTTTTTCTTTTTTTTTCTTGCTTTTTGTTCTTGTTTTTTTTTTTGTTTTTTTTTGTTCTTGCACATCTTGCACATCTTGCAAGTTTTTGTTCTTGCACATCCATACTTTGAAGCAACTTTTGAATCTGGAAACATCTTTTGAAATAGAGGTCCAGCATGATCTGAGACTGATATGGGCAAGTTATGTTCCACAATAAATCCACTAAAGAGAAGTTCCGCTCGGGTAACATCCTCTTCCTCGCTTGTCCCTTGTTTGGTGAAATAATTCAGAAGTGTACCGGTACTCGTGCTCGAAGATCTCTCCTTTGCAATGTCTGTGTGCCGTTTGCTTCCAAGTGCTTCCGAATATCATCGCGACCTCCGTGCTCAACTGAAATATCAACGCTGCATACTGTACAATACGCATGATGAATTCCTCTTTCAGACTTTCGAATACACGGGTATTGGAGACTGTATTCGGTCTTGTACTTCTGAGACCATTTCTTGGTCTTCGTAAGCTTCTTTTCTGCCATTTCGTAATCAACATCGAGGGCTTGAAGCATCGGTAACTTCGAAGTCGATGTTCCACAGCTGCAGCGCGACTCGTAGAACTCTAGCGGCTGTTAAATTAAACACCGCACGGTGGTCGCGACCGCCGGGCTGGTACGGGGCTCAGCTGCATGCAGTGAGCGTATCGCATGCATATACACTGTGCATACATACCGCATGCACTGTATTGCACACATACCGCATGCACTAAATCTCAGTGCATGATCGCCTAAGCGAGATCCAGACCCAATGTTTCGCTGCTCCTCATTTGAATTTGCATTTTTTTACGTACAATTTGGTAGCAGCGAACGTTATGGAGTTACCACATGCTATACGTAGCAGACGATGCTTTTCATTCAATTCTCATACTAGTACATTCTGATTAGTGAGCAGTGCAAAAATATCAAAATTTCGGGAGGATAAGGATAGTGATCGTAAGGGCGGGAGTTTGGGTGAATTTTCGGAAGCCTTCCGATGAAATCGGGAGGGTTGGCATTGCTGCTCTTATACTAGTTCAAAACAGCATCAGGAGGTAACTACCTATGCGCTCGATAAAGACAACCAACTCGCTTGGAAGCACTCTTAGCAATACCAGAAATGCACTCATCCCAAGGGAGGTTCGAGGTGATGTCCAGACCAAGAAGCCGAAGCTCAGATGACTCTGTTAAGGTTGAAGACCCCATGTGCGCAGAAGGGAAAGACCTGTTTCTGGAGCTGGACATGGACAACAATTTAGTTTTCTTTGCATTGAAGGTTACCAGCCAATCATGCCCCCACTTCAACACATTCTCGAAATCATTGTCCAGTGAAACTCCAGCCTCATTACGAGTAATGTTGCGTGAATCATCAGATGTACAGTAAAGTGAGGAGTCATCAGCATACATGGCGAGCTGAGTCAGAACATTATCAGGAAACATTACTGCTGGAAAGGCAATGGCAAACCACCCAGCATAAACTTTGCCAAGAAACTGCTTCGGCAGCACCGATGCTCTGTAAGACAGTATGGTAGGTACATCAGAATCAGAAGAGCCATTTGTATGCAAAGAAGCAAGCTTTTGGGTCACAATCATGAAGATAATTATTTTCATAGTATGGACTGCCCGTCATCGAACAAACCTTGGGAATGCAATGAGTTGCCCACGAATCGACCACGTGATGCCATGAATTCCACAAAAATTCTCACCTAATCAACAGTTCTCCATCTCGTTGAATGGCTGGAGTATTGTGTATTCTTCTCTGTGAAGCGCATTCAATTCATTTTGGAATAAGATCGTTTGCGTTTTTCATAATACAAGGATGATTGGTCATCTGACTGTGATGGAATTGCCCAAAAAGGAAATTCCCATCACACAAATTTGATGATTCCCTGCTGTTATCATTTGACATTTGGTTGAACATGATGCAGTTTTTCGTTTTAAAGATGATTTGTTATCACGTAAAACATTGCATTTTGATTGGGAAAAAGACTCTCAGAAACCCACAAGAGAACAATGCCGTCCAGAACAGAGGTTGGCAGACTGTAATTCCATTCCAGGATTAGTTAACGGATGCAAAACAATCATTCCCACAAGTTAGGGGTTGCATTATCTTGTAAGTGTGCTGTCCAAGAGGAAAGGGGGATCGGAGGGGGGAAATGAAGGCTTGCAATTCTGTCGTGATGGAAATCATGATCACAAAGTACCAGTGGCAAGCAACATGAACCAACTAAGAGAGCTGGCATAACACTTGGGGACTGCCATTCATACAGCTGTTGTACAATTTTTGGATTCTTAACGTTTTCACCGACTCGATGTAAATCCTGTTACTCAAATCAAAGCCACAATTAATTTAACTTTCCACAACCAAAGTACTGTTGAAGAGAAAATCTTTATTTTAACGTAGTACCACGGAATCCAAGCCACTGAGATGGTAAACATCTACAATGATTTGCACTAAACTAAGCTGACATTTTTCTGGCATTTATGCTTTCGTGGGGAGTGGAGGGGGCTGAGAGAACAAGCAAACACAGAACATGGTGACTTTCGGCTGGCCTTGCGGGAGAATCAGACAAAATAACTAAGAGCAAACAAGAAGAGGAGTACAGGATAACAAGTGGGTTATAGGTTTAAGACAGAATGTGATTATATATTTTGATAGAAAAAGAAAAGGTAATGAGTACATATGTGAAAATACTGAGTACAGTACCAAATAAAAGGCAACTTGATTTAAAAGGAATATTCCCCAACACAGCCCACTAAATCAATTTTAGACCAAATTCCCAATAGTCTTGCAATGAGCTTTCAAGAATGTTGTTTGCAAACAGACAATAACAACAACCCTTTAAAACAACAACAACAACAACAACAACAACAACAACAACAACAACAACAACAACAACAACAACAACGACGATGTGAAACTATTTGCAGTGCATGAAAACAGAACTCACCTGCGCTTCAACAATCCAGTGAGTGATGGAAGTTCCTCTTTCTGGCCCAGACCGGACTTGCAGGAGTAAGGATCGTGCCGCCACTCGAGACACTGATAAGACCACAGGTGCTCCAGGTACGGCTGCAGGTACAAATAAATAAATAAATAAGTAAAAGCACGAAACGCTATCATCACCCTAATGCTCTACATCTCAGAGCACGTACTCCCTGTTTAAGCAATATATTTGTATATATATATATATATATATATATATATATATATATATATATATATATATATATATATATATATATATATATATATATATATATATATATATACGAAAAGCACGGTGAGTCGGTGAAGCTGTCCATGAAGCCATCAGTGAGTCAGTCTGTGAAGACTATATGCTTAGTAATCATGTCCCAAACACCTATAATGTGTCAACGTTAATTCCCAAAGACCCTTAAGACCTCTAAAAACCTAAAAGATTTTACCAAGGACCTAAAAGACCACAAAGACCCCAATAACCCAAAAGACCCCGAGGACCCAAAAGACCCAGATAACCCAAAAGTCCTTGAGGACCCAAAATAACCTAAGGACCCAAAAGTCCCCAAAGGACCCTGAAGTCCACAAAGACCCAAAAGTCCCTGAAGCCCCAAAAGTCACCAAAGTCCCCAAAATATCCCAAAGACCTAAAAGACCTGAAGACCCAAAAGACACCGAAGACCCAAAACTCCCCAAAGACCTGAAGACCCCAAAGACCCAAAATACCTGAAGACCCCAAAAGACCCCAAAGACCCAAAAGCCCTGAAGATGCAAATTCCCCGAAGACCCCACAGACCCAAAACTCACCAAAGACCCCAAAAGACCCTGAAGACTCAAAAAGACCCAAAAGTCCCCAAAGACCGAAAAGAAGACCCAAAATTCACCAAATATCCAAAATACATGAAGACCCCAAAATACCCCGAAGAGCCAAAGACTCCAAAGACTCCAAAGACCCAAAAGACACTAAAAACCCAAAAGACCCTGAAGACCCAAAAGACCCCAAATACCCCAAAGTCACAGAAGACCCAAAATACCCAAAAGACCCAAATATCCCCAAACCCCAAAGACCTGAAGACCCAAAAGATCCCAAAGATGCTGAAGACCCAAAAGAACCCAAAGACCCAAAAGTTCTAAAAGTCTCCAAAGACCCAAAAGTCACAAAAGACCCCAAAGACCCAAAATACCCCTAATACCCAAAAGTCACAAAAAACCCAAATGACATGAAGACCCAAAAAGACCCTGAAGACCCCAAAGGCCCAAAAATACTCCAAAGACCTAAAAGACCCCAAATACAGAAAAAGTCAGCAAAGACACAAAAAGACCCCAAAGACCCAAAACACCTGAATATCCAAAATATCCCAAAGACCCAAAAGTTCTAAAAGTCCCCGAAGACACAAAAGTCCAAAAAGACCCTGAAGACCCAAAATACCCAAAAGACCCAAAAGTCACTGAAGAGCCAAAAAGACCCTGAAGACCCAAAGTCCCAAAAGCCTCGGAAGACCCAAAAGACCGAAACTACTTTCATAACTAGCGTTTGAACACAAACTCTTGGTATCATAACTGTCTTCTGCATGATCTTCGGTACTTTCATGATCATCTATAAAACTACTTTCATAACTATCATTTGAACACAAACTCTCAGTATCATCACAATCTTCTGTTCCAACAGAGATACTCTCAGTCTTCAAAATCTTCACTTGAAAAATGACATTAAATTAGTCGAAAAAAAACTACCATACATATGGACATATTTTTTTTTTCATTAAGATTCAACTACTACATATTTTTATTTTTTTTGATATGAAAGGTAATTTTAAAATGGTCCTTAACAACTACTGAACAAAATATCATTTCACCTGATATATTAACATCCCTTTTATTATTACATCAATTTTATGACATCAAGATTTACATCTTGAGGGTTGTTGGAAAAAAAAAATATCCTTGCTTATTGGTGATGGTCTTTTGGCGTCGGGAAGGGCATCCGGCCATAAAAAAAAACATTGCCTCAAGAAAAAGCCTAACCCCTGCACAGCAGGGAAAAATGGCTGTAAAAACGGTCATTATTATTATTATTATATTGGAGATGGTCTTATCTTTCCTTTCTAAAACCCCATCCATCAGGGTTTTATTTTTTGATACTTTTCTTGTTTCATTGCTTTTGCTCGTTTTGAATATATTGCTAGAAGGAAATGAGAAACTTTTGTTGGAGTTACATTAACTAGCAGATACCGATCTATGATGGGTATGGGGGACAGGATGGATCACAATACTCGGTTACGGTAGTTTCTTTGGATGTTTTGCATTGCATTCAACAGCTCAATTCATATTGGTGGCGTGTCTGGGTGCCCATGGTAGCGTTTGAGACTGGTCACTTTAGATTGTTGGCCTTGACACATAGTGCCGGATGAGTAACACGAACAATTTGACATATTCATCATTTCTATATTTCCTCCATCAACAGATTCACAACATGGCAGGATAAAAGTCGTAAATGCTGAGTTGAAGAAACATCCTGAACTCATGGACTTAGTTGAGTAAAGCACGTCGTCTGGGACCCGGCCGTCGGTTTACCGCTGATTATGACATCATCGATCCCCTCTTTCTGCCTGGTGTTGGCTTAATCGTTAGGGTGGTGGGCTTGGGATCCGATGATCTTGAGTTCAAACACCACTCGGCTGTTGAATTAATACAGGTGGGGTTGACTCTGCCGGTCATCCTTCCGAGGTTGGCAAAATGAGTGCCAGCTTACTGGTATCCTGTGTCGGAGTGGCGACCCGTCCAGGATTGTGCCCTATAGCCAAGGAAACTGCTTTGGCAGAACCAACACTCTGTACAGAGTATGGTCCCAATGGATGGATTCCCTCTTTGAAAATTCTCTCTATATTCGATTTTTTTGTATCCGCTATCACCTGCATAAATACATGGAATACATAATTTGAAGATTTCGGAATTATAAACAGAATATGTTCAGAGAAAAATGTGTTCGAAGTTCCAGGCTTACGCTCATTATATTATGATTGATGTTCTTCTAGATATACTAAAAGCCCTTCCACTGAAGGAAATTGAAGAACTCATATTATCAGTCACAATTGTTTTTATCCAATAGTTGTTATATTTATCTTTATTCAATTTTACATCCTCGACATATTTCTCAGTCTCTTTTACAAATGTAGAGATTGAGTGAAACTTGTCTTTTGCATGTTGATCCATTGTACTTATTAAGTAAAAAACGTTGGTGGGTTCACCTATAAATTACCACAAGATTTTCATCAATAAAATTTCATTTTATTCACAAAAATTGCAAAAGACAAAGATGATGAAAAAAAATTGAAAAATAAGCTTCTACTACTTAAACAGTCTCTTTCAAAGAGACGAACTAACTTGGACCTGTGCCAAGAATTGATTTTTAGTTAAAGTAAAGTTTTACGTTACAAATATGGTGAACACAACATACTGCAACGTATATAATATTAATATTCAAAATTTATTATTGCATTATAGACACCTTCAAACACAAAAACATAAAATATCTGTTGAAGGAATATCTTTAAAATATATGCATTGTGATCCACGTAATATTGATATTCTTAAAGGAAATTATAATAGACACCTTCAAACATAAAAACACAAGAAGAAGGAAGAGGAGATACGTGGATACTCTGTTGAAAATATTGATGAAGCATTGAAAGGACATATAAAAATAAAATTATTTCACTTTAAAGACCCAACACCAACATCAACCATTGAGACAATTATTAAAGTTAAACCAATAATTGAAATTTAAATTAAAAATACATTGAGTGAAATCAATACTTTTAAGTTTTATATTGGAGTAAAAATGACAAGAGAAGGTGGTGAAAAAAACTTCGCACATGAGAACAAACCCTCACTTTATCACATCATTCAAATATTTCTTAGATTGTGATGTACATGATGAACTTCTGAGAAATGAACAAAATATTAATGACAACATGGAAGGTAGTGGATTCGTTATTGAATAATATAATTAATCTTTCTGGATAGTCACATCCTGAAATCAGATCCTCTCAATGCTTCATCATACATTGATTTACCAAAAGAGATAAAATTTTAAAAAGCAGTTGTTAATATTCAAAACAATGATAATAAATGCTTTCTATGGTCTGTTATTGCTCACCTACATCCTCCAAAAAGGAATGCTGAAAGAGTAACTCATAAGAAATATGAGAATACATTAAATGTTAAAAATTTAAAGTTTTCAATGTCATTGAGAGATATTCATAAATTTGAGAAAATGAATAATCTATCTATCAACGAATAGGGATTAATGGATACAAACAAAGTTCAGATATTAAAAATGTCAAACAACTATAAAAATGATGAAACACACATTGACCTTCTCCACTTTACTTCAAAGGAAAAATCACATTATGCTTACATTAAAAATTTATCAACATTAACCAAATCACAACTCTACAATAGAAAATGTAAAACATATCCTTGTAAGAGATGTCTCAACTCCTTTCATACAAAAGAACGATTGAATCAACATTTGAAATATTGTAGTAATCATAAATCAGCCATAATCAATTTACCAAAAGCAGGTTCAAACATATAATTCAAAGATTTTAACAAATCGATAAAACATCCATTTGTGATACATGCTGATTTTGAAAGCATCGTTGAAAAAATAAACACTGTTTCTCTTCATCCAAATCAATTATTCTCAAATAAATATGAAAAACATACTACTTGTGGTTTCTGTTATTATATCAAATCATCTTTTGGTGATGAATACGGCAAGTTCGAACTTTGTAGAGGAGAAGATGCCTCGGAGGAGTTTGTGAAATGACTGGAAAAATACTGAATTCAATTATCAAAGGTAATGGGAGAAACTCATAAACTAACGAATGAATCTAACGAAAGAAGAGAAAAGGAAATTTAGGCAACCACAGGCTGTCTGTCATATTTGTGAGGAGAAAATTAGTAAAGGTCTAAAGTTAAGAGACCATTGTCATCTCACTGGTAAATATAGAGGTCTGGCTCATCAGAGTTGTAATCTCATTTTTAAACTTCCCTCCTTCATTCCAGTATTTCTTCACCACACTCACTTTGACACACATCTTTTTATAAATGAATTGAGTAAAACCAGTGGAGACATTTCAGCCAATCCTAACACTAACCAGAATTACATCTCATTCACAAAGACAATCCCTACATCTCCCATAACTCATATCAGATTTCTTAACACATTCAAGTTTATGTCTCGTCCATTATCTGTCACTAGCATAACCCGCGCTCTGCGCGACATGTTGGGGTGGGTGTGTTTGAGAAAGGAACTGATGCAGAGTATCAGTAGTAATTTTACTTTAATGCAGTAAGTGAATACGATTTCACTGTTTCAGAACCATTTTATTTACTTTTTTGTACCATGCACCTCATATGGTCTTTGAGATAATGTAAGCCGAATATCACGTTACTCGAGCGCAGAACAAAGTCGAAGATAGCGCGACACGAAACCACAAACTCGGAAATAATATATAAGATGGTATCAAATATTAAAAAACTTTCCAATTCCCCAATTGATCTCCTATCACAAAAGGGAATATGTTCCTTAAACGAAGTCATTTGAGAAGTTTAAAGAAACACAACTTCCCTTAAAGGAAAGTTTATATAATGAATTAAATAAAAATCAAATAACTGATGAATATTATGCATAAGCACAAAATGTTTGGAAGAAGTTTAATATAAAGAACCTTGGGGAATATCACGATTTGTATCTTAAAACTTATGTTCTATTATTGGCTGATGTACTTGAGACTTTTAGAACAGTATGTCAAAATAAACATTCTCACATTTCTCAAATCAAGAAAAGATTGATCTCCTATCACAAAAGGGAATATGACAAAAATACTTTTGGAACAGTATCTCCCATCACAAAAGGGAATGTCACAAAAAAGACTTTTAGAACAGTATGTCAAAATAAAAATTCTCACATTTCTCAAATCAAGAAAAGATTGATCTCCTATCACAAAAGGGAATATGTTCCTTAAACGAACTCATTTGAGAAGTTTAAAGAAACACAACTTCCCTCAAAGGAAAGTTTATATAATGAATTAAATAAAAATCAAATAACTGATGAATATTATGCATAAGCACAAAATGTTTGGAAGAAGTTTAATTTTAAGAACCTTGGGGAATATCACGATTTGTATCTTAAAACTGATGTTCTATTATTGGCTGATGTACTTGAGACTTTTAGAACAGTATGTCAAAATAAAAATTCCTCTGGATTAGGCCCTGCTCACTATTACACAGCCCCAGGATTAGCTTGGAGTGCTGTGTTAAAAATGACAAAACAACCATTGAAATTAATTGGTGATATAGATATGCTTTTGATGATAGAGAAAGCTAAAAGAGGAGGAAAATCACAAGTCTGTTCAAAGAGATATGCTAAAGCTAACAACAAATATCTTCCCAACTATGATGTTAAAAAAGATAGTTCTTACTTGATGTAGTATGATGCTAACAATTTGTATGGATGGGCTATGTCTCAATCTTTACCTTATGGAAATCTTAGATGGACGAAGGAGAAAAATTATGAAAAGGTTTTACAGAACATTGTTATTTCCTCTCAAAAATAATTGGATGAAGCTAATGTAGGATATTATTTTGAGGTTGATATAAAATATCCTGAAGAACTCCATAAGAAATAATGACCTTTCATATACGCCTGATAAAGAAAGTCCTCAGAAGGAATGGATTAGCGGTTAACAATAGTTTCTTAAAAGGGCAAAGTAACAGAGAAACTGCTTACCACATTGTATGATAAAGGAAATTATGTTTTACATCAGAGAAATTTAAGACAATCTTTATCTGCTGAGTTCGGAGGAAAGAAAATTCATAGGATTTTGAAATTTAAACAAGATCATTGGTTAAAAAAGTATCTTGATTTTAACACAGAAAAGAGAACACTTGTTACAAATGATTTTGAGAAGAACTTTTATAAATCAATGAATAATGCTATATTTGCATCCAGATGCTTTAAAACAAGCATCCAAATTCATTAATAAACCAAATTTTCAAAGAGTGGAGGTGTTTTCAGAGAACTTTTGTGCTATTCATTTGAACAAAGAAAGTATTGAAATGGATAAACCTATCTATATAGGAACATCAATTCTTGACTTGTCAAAGTTGTTAATGTATGACTACTCTTCCGGTCAAAAGTTTTAGAACACCCCCATTTTTCAGTTTTTACTGAAATTTAAGCAGTTCAAGTCCAGTGAATAACCAGAAATGGTACAAAGCGAAGTGGCAAACTGCCAGAGGTAAAAAAAAAAAACAAACAAAAAAGCTTAGGTTACGAAAAACTGAAAAATGTAAATTTCAGAGTTAAAAATGCCCTTTTCAGGGAACAAATAATGGGTTAGCAACTGCACCTGTTCTGCAGCAATGGAAGTAAATTAAGCCTTGAAAGTTTATGCAAGGTGTCCCATGCAATACAGGTGTCCCAACTTTTGTTGATTAGTTACAAACCCCCTGTCTGTATAAAAGCAGTGCTGGAACAGACTGTGTTGCGACACCCTCTGAAGCATTATTTCGACAATATTGCACTGCAGGAAGTAGTATATTGCTATCATAATGGTGAGAAAAAGACAATTAACAAAGGAAGACAGACAGACCATTATAACCTTTAAAAGTGTAGGTCTTTCCTTTCGAGAAATTGCAAAGAAGCCAAGGTGTCAGTGAGTACAGTTTCCTACACCATCAAAAGGCACTTGGAAACTGGAGGAAACTCTGACAGGAAGAGGTCTGGCAGACCCAAAGCCACAACACAATCAGAAGACAAGTTTCTGAGCATCAACAGCTTGCGTGATAGGCAGCTCACCAGACAGCAGCTTCAAGCACAGCTTAACACTGGTTGAAGTAAGGAAGTCTCAGTTTCAACTGTGAAGAGAAGACTACGAGCTGCAGGTTTGACAGGTTGAGTGGCAATAAGAAAGCCATTGCTAAGATGGTAAAATAAGAAAAAGAGGCTTGCCTGGGTCATGAAGCACTGTCAGTGGACTACTGAAAACTGGAAGAAGGTCTTATGGACCGATAAATCAAAATTTGAAATCTTCGATTCATCACGCAGGGTTTTTGTAAGCTGTCGAGTAGGCGAAAGGATGGTTCCTCAGTGTGTAACACCAACTGTCAAACATGGAGGAGGAACCGTGATGATCTGGGGCTTTCTTGCTGGATCCAGAGTCGGCGACTTGCACAGAGTGACTGGCACCCTGAACCAAAAGGGCTACCACAGCACCACAGCATTTTGCAGAGCCATGCAATACCCTCTGGTCTATGCCTAGTTGGTCAGGGGGTTCACCCTACAGCAAGATAACGACCCAAAACATACCTCCAACTATGTCAGAACTGCCTTAGAAGAAAAGGACAAGATGGTAGGCTTCAAATAATGGAATGGCCAGCACAGTCTCCAAACTTAAACCCCATCGAGCTGGTTTGGGATGAACTGGACAGAGGGTGAAAGCAAAGCAACCTACAAGTGCAACACATTTGTGGGAACTTCTGCAACAGTGTTTGGAAGAACTTTCCAAACAATATTTTATTTCCATTGTAGAAAGAATGCCACGAGTAAGTTCGGCTGTTATATCTGCAAAAGGTGGCTACTTTTATGAGTCAAAAATTTAGATGAAATTTTGTTCAACAAAACGATTGCATGATTTCTTTTTTATCTGCAATTGTTTATTTGTTCTAAGCTTTAATTTGAGAGTACATGGAAACATTAAACTGCTACAATTTCAGTAAAAACTGGCAAAATGGGGGTGTTCTAAAACTTTCGACCAGTAGAGTACTTCTCCAACAACCCATAGAAGGGATTAATCTACTTTATATGGATATAGAGTTATATTTTGAAAATCAATAAGGAAGATATTTATTAGGATATGTCTCAAGATGTAGGTTCTTATGATACAAGCAATTATAAATCAGATAACAAACTATTCTCTACATAGAATGAAAATGTTATTGGAAAATTTTAAGATGAGTTGGGTGGAAAGATAATGAGCGAGTTTGTGGGATTGAGAGCAAAGGCTTATGCCAATAAATATATGATAATGAAATTGAAAAGAGTGATAAACATTTCAGGGGAGTAAAGAAAATGTAATCAAAGAAACAATAAATTTTGAAGATTATTACAACTGAAAGAAAGAAAGAAGAGTACAGAAAAAGAAGAAGTACATTGCCTTTAAGAAAGAAGAGTACAGAAAAATTAATATAATAAGAAGTTATAAGCATAATTCATATACAGAGGAGGTAAATAAGAAGGCAATGGGGGCTTTTGATGATAGGTTTATTTTAGAAAATGGGATTGACAGCCTTCCTTACGGAGGATATATATATATATATATATATATATATATATATATATATATATATATATATATATATATATATATATATATATATATATATATATATATATATATATATATATATATATATAGTTTGGGTGGTTTTAATGGGCTGCCGCCAACTTTATTTACTGGTATGCTTGACGGTGATGAGTAACCATGAACAAATATTTGTTGGAACTATGATGAGTTTTGGTGTTAGTCATGTAAATTTTTGAAAGTGCCTTAGAATTGCTGCTTCACAGACTCAAGAAATATAAAAAACTAGAAGGGCACTCTTCACCAGAAATGCATCCACCCACATTATTACATCATTATACATACTTCTTGGTGTTGGCTTAATGGTTAGGGTGGTGGGCTTGGGATCCTAGGTTCCTAAGTTCAAATCCCATTTAGCTGTTGAATTAATACCAGGTGGGGTTGACTGCTGTCATCCTTCTGAGGTCAGCAAAATGAATACCAGCATGCTGGTACACTGTGTTGGAGTGGTGACCCATCCAGGATTGTGTCCAATAGCCAAGGAGACTGCTTTATCCCTGTGTCGTAAGAGGCGACCAGGATTGCGTCAGAAAGGGCATCCGGCGTAAAACCTGTGCCAAATCACTATGCGGATCATACGGATGATCCGCTATGGCGACCCCTAACGGGAGCAGCCGAAAGAAGAAGAAGAAGAAGAAGAGCCAAGGAGACTGCTTAGGCAGCACCAAAGCTCTGCACAGAGTGTGGTCCCAATGGATGGATACATACTTGCACCAAGTTTGATTAAAATCCTGAACACAGGTTCAAAGTATTCAAAATATTAAATAATTCTGGCTGCCAGACCATGTGTCCCCAAAAGACCCTTTAGATCCTGAATACCCAAAACACCCCTAAGATCCTAACACCATTTAGATGCCTTACACCCTTCAGACAGATTAGACAGCTTAGACCCTTGACCATTTAGACCACTTGGACCTTCTTATATCACAAATTAATTTCAAATAAATATAATATCACCAATATTACAAATAAATTAATAGAAAAGAAACGTTTGTAATATGATTGGTGTAAATCATGCCAACACAGTAAATCTGTGACATCAATCTCTGCATCTCCGTATATAGAGAGGTGAGCGTAACGAGCTGTCCTGCAACTGTCCTGAAATAGCGAGT
This sequence comes from Eptatretus burgeri, assembly GCF_056783735.1. Classification (NCBI taxonomy): domain Eukaryota; kingdom Metazoa; phylum Chordata; class Myxini; order Myxiniformes; family Myxinidae; genus Eptatretus; species Eptatretus burgeri. Next base: position 34,960,774 of record NC_140977.1, on the reverse strand, counting down.
ATAGCGAGATGTCCTGAAATGAAGTCAGCTTTCCTGCAACTATTGTAACCAACACGAAGTCGGAGCACTGGGATATAGATATGACCACATGCAAGATTGTATTCACATTTTTACTTGTGTGTTACTTTGTGACCGATGTGACAAAGTTACATTGTAATATTGATATTAAGCAAGGACTCAAGCTTTGGAATTAGGGATAACTTGGGCACCTGGCATGTGGCCTGCAGTGAAGGTGAGGCTACGGACAGGGCCAGATCCAGCAGATGTCCGCGCGGCCATGTGAAGCAGATATGTGGCATGTTCTTCCAGTCCTGTAATGCGGTACTTGTGGAAGGAGTTGTCGAGGTTGTGCGTTACTATTACGTGTGTGCGGTTTCCTTGCTGCCAGGAGAGCTGGTATCCTGTGACCAAGAAAATAAAAAGGACCAAGTGTGAGATGCAAAAATACACTTAGGGGAGATTTTAGTGTGTCAAAGAGAAGAGAGCAGAAAAAGAGGAAAATGGCATGAGTCCATAAACAAATATATCTCACATGAGTAAAAATGAAAATGCAGAAAATAAAGAAATCTGTGAAGAATCGTGATAGATCAGTGTTTGTCTATAATAAATAAATAAATAAATAAACAAATAAATAAATAAATAAATAAATAAATAAATAAAAGAAGTACATTTTTCCATTCACTCACCAAACAGTACTCCATTTAACTCCTTAGGTTCACCCCAACTCAGCAGTAGTGATGTCTTTGAGAAATCCAACAGTTGGAGACTCTGCACTGGCCCAGGTGCTGGAAAATTCAAATTGACTTTGTAAACTATGGTTAAAATCAAGGAAACATTGGTTGTTCTACGTATGAGTCAGATCTACAGCTGCTCTTTACATCTCAATCAAAGTTAGGTTTTCCGAACCGGATCCATCGTGTTTTTCTGATTATTATATTTTCGCCCCTGTGTGCTGTTTATATTTTCATCAAAATTTTCCATGATAAACCGTACCTTGTTGTCGATATTTGTTGATTTCGTTTTTTGGTGCAGCCAAGGCCTTCTCGGATAGCCGGAGCTTAATCTTCTCGGTTTTCAGGTTTTGTTGTTCCGTCTCTCTTTTTTTTTTTTCCACCCAACAATTTAGTCCTTTCTGTTTTTTAAAGTTATCAAATTCCCCCTCGCTTCAAAAAAAGATAAAAAAACCCAAAAAACTTCACTCCAAAATACGATCTTATTCTGCCTTCGACTTGTACTTCCTGTACCTCTCTCCTTTTCCTCTATAATTTTCTTAATATCTTAACTGAAGAAAGACGCTTCTTCCTTCTTCCTATAAAAGCTTTTGAAAGCATATTAAAATGCTAAACTTCCCTTATTTATCTGGCATCAGCACCCCACATGTTATTCATCACGAGCTATTCTTCCTCTTCTTGTTCACAAGGCATATTTTGCAAACCTGTCTCTTACCGAAGCGCTTGGTCCTTCATCCTCCTCCGGTTCCTACAGCATGACCTCTTTCCATGCCCTGAACCAAAATTCTATCCATCCCATGATCTTTATCTCCGAATGCTAAATATGGGAATCTTGAAAGGTACAGTTTGCAGAGGTTGTCTGCACACAACCAAATCTGTGTGCCAGTACCCCCCTCTGTGCCAGTACCTCCCCCACATCTTCAACAAGTCTGCATCCTTCCAACCACTCCCCTTCTACATGGCCAGCTCTTCAGTATCCTTCCACTTCATGTCCCCCTTTTCTACATTCCCCCTCACCCCATCCTCTCCAAGCTTCTCTCTCACCCCACCCTCTCAAAGACTCCCCCCACCCCACTCCCTAAATGCTTCCCCATCTTGGCTGCCCCCTCGTTTCACCCCTCTCAGTTTTCCTTTCATCCTACCCCTCTCGGAATCCCCTCGTCCTGCCTTTCAGCTCTCCGCTCATCCTGCCCCTCTTCGCTTCACCCTTGTCAACCCCTCTCGGCGTCCCCCACTTCCAGCCCTCTCTCATTTTCCACTCCATTTTACCGCTTGTTCATCTGTATGTTGTACCCTCCTCCAAACAGTGAAAACTCCATCTACATCTCTCTCGTAGACAACATGGACCAAAGTTTAACCACTCATCCCAACTCTCCTCTTGGCACATCTCCGCATTCACTTGGCACCTTTATGTTTTGATTGGAGTGCTTGCCTGGCACCTCTCGTGCCATCTGGTGATTGCCAATGCTTACTAGGTGCCTCTCAGCACTTGCTTGGTGCTCCTCAGCGTTCGGTCAACCTGACCAAGTCTCTCGGAATTCGCCCGACGCTCCCAGCACTCGCCCGGAGAACGGCCCCAAGACAGACCGCACAAACGGTTAAACAATCCATAGACCACACGAACGGTTGAACAGCATGTCCCCTCTCCACATTCAGCCAACCCGACTCTCTGAGGTGCACCACTTTGATCCAGCCACGCAGATTCATCACCCGAGCACCAGGGGCAGGACCTGTTTGCCTCTGTGATGCCGCGAGGACTGGGATGCCGGAATTGCAGTAATTGCAGCACTGGTGAAGTGATAACTTGGGAATGTGCATTTTAAAGGTTTCTGGGTAGAGAAATATGGCTGTGGAAAGGGAGGTTCGAGTACTGGATGTTGAATTAGGAAAGGAATGAGGTTGGAGTTCGGAATGGTTGGTTTAGGAAGAGAACAATGGGGAAGGTTCTACCTACAATGACAGTGCACTTCCATTTTCCTCATTCGGGGGGAAAGTTAATCGAACCAAACAAAATTGTTTTGGAAATATCTAAACTCCAGGGCTCTTTTTGGTGTTGATTGTGTCTCCCCGGGGTCTTTCCAAATCTGCAACCATAGGAGCAGCAATGGCCTGTCCATGAGAGGGTGTTTCCCCCCATGTGGGGAGAATTCCATGACTGCAATTATATTATTAACCACAAGGGGTGTAGTCACACAGTTGTATAAACGAGCATGCAAACATAGATAATATGTATACGTGGGAAAACTATGTGCCCAGATAATAAGTACTTACAAGGGTCAGTGTATGAAAAAGAGAATTATGATTCTACTTCATGAGTACTTTTCTCTGTTTAGTTGTCGATGTGTTTACAGAGACGTGAACTCTTGTAAATTGTTTCTGGAAGGCTCAATTTGCTGTGTCTGGATGGGTTTGAGGATAGAGTAGTAACAGATGAAACCCGAATCCTATATCCAGGTTCCTCCTGATGACTCCATCGTTACCTATCCACGTTCCTCATGATGACTCCATCGTTACCTATCCACGTTCCTCCTGATGACTCCATCGTTACCTATCCACGTTCCTCCTGATGACTCCATCGTTACCTATCCACGTTCCTCCTGATGACTCAATCGTTACCTATCCATGTTCCTCCTGATGACTCCATTGTTACCTATCCACGTTCCTCCTGATGATCCATCGTTACCTATGCATGTTCCTCCTGATGACTCCATCGTTACCTATCCACGTTCCTCCTGATGACTCCATAGTTACCTATCCACGTTCCTCCTGATGACTCCATCGTTACGTATCCACGTTCCTCCTGATGACTCCATCGTTACCTATCCACGTTCCTCCTGATGACTCCATTGTTACCTATCCATGTTCCTCCTGATGATCCATCGTTACCTATCCACGTTCCTCCTGATGACTCCATCATTACCTATCCACGTTCCTCCTGATGATCCATCGTTACCTATCCACGTTCCTCCTGATGACTCCATCGTTACCTATCCACGTTCCTCCTGATGACTCCATCGTTACTTATCCACGTTCCTCCTGATGACTCCATTGTTACCTATTCAGGATCCTCCTGATGATCCATCGTTACCTATCCACGTTCCTCCTGATGACTCCATTGTTACCTATTCAGGATCCTCCTGATGATCCATCGTTACCTATCCACGTTCCTCCTGATGACTCCATTGTTACCTATTCAGGATCCTCCTGATGATCCATCGTTACCTATCCACGTTCCTCCTGATGACTCTATCGTTACCTATCTACGTTCCTCCTGATGATCCATCGTTACCTATCCACATTCCTCCTGATGACTCCATCATTACCTATCCACGTTCCTCCTGATGATCCATCGTTACCTATCCACGTTCCTCCTGATGACTCCATCGTTACCTATCCACATTCCTCCTGATGACTCCATCGTTACCTATCTACATTCCTCCTGATGACTCCATTGTTACCTATTCAGGATCCTCCTGATGATCCATCATTACCTATCCACGTTCCTCCTGATGACTCCATTGTTACCTATTCAGGATCCTCCTGATGATCCATCGTTACCTATCCACGTTCCTCTTGATGACTCCATCGTTACCTATCCACGTTCTTCCTGATGGCTCCATTGTTACCTATTCAGGATCCTCCTGATGACTCCATCATTACCTATCCACGTTCCTCCTGATGATCCATCGTTACCTATCCACGTTCCTCCTGATGACTCCATCGTTACCTATCCACGTTCCTCCTGATGACTCCATCGTTACCTATCCATGTTCCTCCTGATGATCCATCGTTACCTATCCACGTTCCTCCTGATGACTCCATCGTTACCTATCCACGTTCCTCCTGATGATCCATCGTTACCTATCCACGTTCCTCCTGATGATCCATCGTTACCTATCCACGTTCCTCCTGATGACTCCATCGTTACCTATCCACGTTCCTCCTGATGATCCATCGTTACCTATCCACGTTCCTCCTGATGACTCCATTGTTACCTATTCAGGATCCTCCTGATGATCTATCGTTACCTATCCACGTTCCTCCTGATGACTCCATCGTTACCTATCCACGTTCCTCCTGATGATCCATCGTTACCTATCCATGTTCCTCCTGATGATCCATCGTTACCTATCCACGTTCCTCCTGATGACTCCATCGTTACCTATCCACGTTCCTCCTGATGATCCATCGTTACCTATCCACGTTCCTCCTGATGACTCCATCGTTACCTATCCACGTTCCTCCTGATGACTCCATCGTTACCTATCCACGTTCCTCCTGATGACTCCATCGTTACCTATCCACGTTCCTCCTGATGACTCCATTGTTACCTATTCAGGATCCTCCTGATGATCCATCGTTACCTATCCACGTTCCTCTTGATGACTCCATCGTTACCTATCCACGTTCCTCCTGATGACTCCATTGTTATCTATTCAGGATCCTCCTGACTCTAATGCTGTATGTATTTAGTCTTTTATTTGATACGATAATCAAAAAAAGAAATAAAAAAAGAAGATCATGGTCATTGAGCTGGGAAGTTTCTACATTACACAACTATTATTTTTAAACTTGAGTAATCAAAGTGAATTTAACAATGACATTAAAAAATGAGTGTCTCTTTAGAGGTGAAGAGATGTGATATTAATTTGTATCAGGCATCATACAGTACATACTTACTGTCCTCATGTGTCCTCACACGCCGAGGTGCACTCCTTGGTCCATTCCCAGCTGAAGTGGTGCAGCAGACAGTGACCGTGTAATCTGTATATGCAAGCAGACCGGTTACTTGAGCCACACGGCCACCTCCAGGAGGTTCAGGAGGGACATCCACATTGAGAGACTCGCTAGATAATCCAGGGCGCCAAACCTCAACCTGATGGACCAAAGTTTCACAGAATACAAAATCGGAAAATCCACTTAATGTTGCACATCTGAAGGCCTGCTTCAACGCTGGTGAATAACACATATTGTGAAAGACGAGAAAATAACAGGCAAAATGATGAGGTTAAGCTGAAAAGGTCTCACTTTATAGCCAAGAAGAGTTCCACGGAGCTTTTGTGAGTCAGGCTGAGACCACGCGACTCTGACAGAGGTGGAATTGAGAGAACGTAGCTGGACTCGAGCTGGAGCCGTGAGTGGGACTATTGGGAAGATGATTTCATGAACAGTGTCAAAAGAAAAGTTCTGAAAGAATGGAACTTGAGCAGGCTGATATAATGCAGTGCAGTTTATGAATACCCACAGATCCTGAGTTTCTTCCTTTCAATAATACATCTTAATCTACAAAATCTTTGTGTTACTTTCCACAATCTGACCACACCTTTTTGTGTCGAGTCGAGGCTTGTGGAAGAGCTAGAGCACAGAATGGATCAGGACACAACAGAACAAAAGGAACAGGGGAGAGAGAGAGAGAGAGAGAGAGAGAGAGAGAGAGAGAGAGAGAGAGAGAGAGAGAGAGAGAGAGAGAGAGAGAGAGAGAGAAGAAGAAGAAGAAGAAGAAGAAGAAGGAGGAGGAGGAGGAGGAGGAGGAGGAGGACACACTAACAGCAGCGCCGAGGTAGAAAATAATTGGAGATGGACAACAAAGGATATGGACAGGTAAGGATGAGGGTAGGGGAAGATCCAGGGGGTGGACAAGATGGATAGAGGAGCATACTCTCAGGAAGGAAAAGCTGGAAAAAATTTTGTGGGAGAAGCTGGTTAATGAGAGTACAAAGGATCATGGTTTTGGATGGGGGATGATTTGAGATGCTGGTGAACAGCTGTCTTGAAGATCTATTGGGAAGAATGACATTGAAGTCAATGTGGAAGTTGGTGCCACAGGCAGGGGGAAAAAAGGGACAAATGAGTGGAGGTGAGTAGTGATTCTGGAAGCGAATTTATGAAATGATGACTTGGTGGCGAGGACGCTGGGCTGGCACTCAATAATATGTTGGTTAAAATCTGTCTGAGGAAAGCTGGGAGAAGGATTTGAAGCTTCTGGAACCCAAGGTTGTCTCAAAATAATTACCATGTCACAATTGGATTGTCATTATGACTTACAGTGACGTTAAAGGAGATAATCATTATGCCATGCCTAGCTGATGTGGTCAACATTCAGTGTCGGGCCCCACAACATGGTAAAAGTAACTGAAACGATGTCATCACCCTACAGGTCATAGTTACACAAAAACAAACTTTTCTTCTTTTTTGAATTGCTTAATGTGATCACAGAAACCTACCTCCTTCTAATGTTCGCTGGACAAGTGGTGTGGAGTAAGGCCCAAGACCTGCACTGTTATAGGCCGCAATGGCAACTTCGTATGTCTGCCAGGGATGCAACTCTGGTATTGTCATGGCTGTCATTGCTGGGCTGGGTATGTTCTTGTACTGGAAATCACCAACATCTTCTGAAGCACGGAACCTAGAATGAAAAGAAAGGAGATTGCATTGCCATCACAATTTATTAAATTATCTTCAATCTGATTCCTGCTCTGGAAGCATGATGATTATAGATGTTCTTAAGAAATTCATGGAACGAGAATTCTTAATGGCAGGGTGTGGTCAGTGTGGTCAGTGTGGCTTTGGCAAACAGAAAACTTTTAATCCTCACGCTGTTGGCACACATTGGCTTCTCGGCAATCTTTGAGAGATCGAAGAAGAATTTTGGGCAATTTTGTTCCTTTTGTGTGGATGTAAATATCTCTGCTTTACGGTGTAAAGTTACCAAGCATTTCATCTCGAGACATCTCAAATGTAGCACCTCGATCCTTTTCCAAATTTCGCATTCTTTATTCAATTTGAACCGAATCGCTAAATTTGAGAGATAGATATGATAGAGATCGAGATATTAACAGCCCCTTCACGTGATACCATGTTTGTGATGTGGCAACAGAATTGTAGGTTTTCATTTGGATTCAACTTTGTTAGAAAGCATGACGCATAGTAATATTTCCAAAAATGATGTCATGCTCAATGACTTTGTAATCGCACAATAAGGCATACGAGCGATACCCGTGCACATGCACGTGATAGCAGTACAACATAGCTGGTAGCAGACGACAGACCGTACACGGGGAATGACAAAAATACGCATTGTGCAAAATGCAAGTGGTACTATGGAACGCCAAGACTTCCCAAACATTGTCGGCATGTCCGCTAAGTGCCACAGCGATTTTGTAGGGATCGTGTGACGGCGAGCCGAGTTTTTAGTGTGCAAGCTTGGTATTATAATAGAGATGTGAAAATGTACTATTTTGATCCTTTCTTCATTTATCCAAAATATCCCTCAGCCCTCACTTCCTGTTGCTAATATCTTTTCCAATTGCCTCGTTTTCTCTAATCACCCCTCACAAACTCACCCAGTCTCCATCATTTCCCCTAGCCTCTCCTATTGCCATCATTTTCACAAACTGATTTTTTAAAATACCCCCCAAACTCCCCCCCCCAACACATCTAATAAGTATAATTGTCGTGAAAACATTTTCGAGCAAAAGGATGAGTTACAATTGGAAAAATGAAACGACGTGACCACATTTTATTCCCATTCTGGATTATCACCCAAATTCATAGCCACGCATCCCAGCAGGTGATATGATGCTATTAAGAAGCCGGTCCCCGAAGCTACTCGGCTCATAAGACACATTCTCACACAAACTCCTCCACATCACTTTGCTGCTGAAAACATGCATTTTACATTCCTTGCCCAAGTTTGCATAGCGTCTTCGCCGACTCGCATTCAACTTTGGCGTGCAAGCCCCTTGAGTGGAAGCTTGGTGTACTGTGTGCTGTATACTTCAGAGGGGCCGATTTGGCTCGACTTCACTCAATGTGGCTACCGTCGCCCATTTGGGAAGCGATGCCATAAGCACGTGAGTCTTACCTTGTTGTCGAGCTGCCAAGGACATGACATCGCGGGTACACACACTACCAACGGGGTTATCCATCTGAACAACGACGCCCGAGGATATGCATCAATCATTCTGTCCATCTGTGCGTTTTTCCCAGTGTGTGTTTTGTGTCTATGCATACATCTACACTTGTTTTTCTTGTGCTTTGTATTTTTGGATTAAAAAAAAAAACAACAAAGGAGTGATGTAAAGTTCCCCTGCCACGAGACTTGAACTCGTCAAAACACCTTCGCATATATGTATGTACACACCAGTTTGTGCACAATTTTGATGCATTTGTAATGGGGGGCGGGGGGGGGGCGCTACACTGAAGAGCTAACACTTCAAATTGGTAGAAAACACGATTTGTAGTCAGTTTCAGCAACCCTTGCATACGATGCATGATGGAGCAGGAGGTCAGATTAAAAAGTGATAAGTAAATGAAAAATATGGTTTCAAGGGCAAGTTGACACTGAGTTTTTTTTTTTTCTTTCCCCGTCGGGTCAAATCCTTTTTGGTGTTTAGTAGATTACGAAGCATCCATTTGCAATTCGAGTTGAAAAAAAAAAAACTGAAGAAGCTTTCTCCGATTTCAATTGAAGCTTCTTATTCTCGGCTGGAATTTTTGGAATCAGTGAAATCAAAGGCCTTGGCCACTATGGTTGGAGCTCGATCAAAAGGCTTTTTGTCCAGATGTGGAGTTGCTCTCGGCCGATCGACTTTCTCCACCAAATGTCGAGAGAGGTATGCTCATCACAATGGGGGGAAAGGTTAAGAAACTCTTTCGGCGTAAGCCCTCTCTTGTTTTTGAAAAAGGGCCTCGTGCCTCAAATATCGCTTCGCATTCTTTCCCACGATGGTTAACGTATACCTCCCTCAACATTTGGTGGAGAAAATTAATCGTCATTATTTTCAGCTTACGCAGACAGACTCTAGTCTTTCTAAGAGTAGAATTTCCCATCATTCCAGGCCTGTCAGTTTTATAAATCGTCTTTTGGTATAATATCATCTCGTCCGAGTGTCATCTTTATAACCACCGGCTGATGTGGGAAGGACATGCACTTCTGACTCTATTTTGTTTTCATCTCATGCTGTCATCTCACAACCCACTGCCATTCATTCCCTCCACTTTTTATCGTTTTTTGGATTTCCCTTCCCTTGTCACTTCAAGGTCGTGCCTCTCGCTGCCTCTCTTTCTGAGCAGGGTGCCCACCAGCACCCGTTGACGCAACCACCTACATTCCTGATGCATTGCCTCACTTCTAAGCATGGCTTCTGATCATGTTGCTACGTTATCAACGTTTAACCCAAGTGGTGTTTAACAATATTAAAATCGTATAATGATCATTACGTTAGATTACATAATAACCATAAATGTCTGCTCGCATCCTCTTCACAAAGGACACCATTAGATCTTCAAAGTGCACCAAGTAATCCTGGCAGACGGGACACCCGTTTAACGTCCATCCGACGAACGGCACTCATTCCGTTGCATTCCTTGATATTGCTTTATTATGATTTCACTATTTTTGGTGTCGTTCTTTTTCGTTCATATGAAGCACAAGTTTGCAGGGTAACATCATTGGCTGAGAGCATGGCTGTGCCACTGATGCAATGCCCTCTGCTGGTGAGGGCAGGAATATTGGAATTTGGCCATGGTGCCGGTGATAGCTCACCTACTCTTCGCGAAGGACACTGTGGGATCTTCAATGTCCACCAACAAATACTAGTAGACGGGACACCCAGTTTAACGTCCATCCAAGGTACGGCGCACAGATTGATGTATCGCCCTGCCGATGAAACACCAGGATGACAGTTTGTCGCTTGGGTCGGGATTCATACCCAGGATAGACGGCTTAGAGGTGAGTGTGCGTACCTCTCGGTATCCTGCGAGCCCATGTGCCATTTAATCATGGAATAATTTGATTAAAAAGTGATTATTCCATTATCCCTCTGTAGTCATATCATCTTGTCGCTCTTTTTCTTTTATTAAATTTATTTTTCATTCATGCACAAATACATGATTGTCAGTGATCACCTCATGCTGTCATCTAACAAAAATTTTATTTATTTAACTTTATATAAGTTTATTAAAAATTTTTATTAGTGATCTAACGTTCATGTAGGAGTCGCTTTCACTGTGAGTTTTCCGTGTGGTTTTTCCTGCCTTTGTTAGTATTCTGTGTTTGTGATGGATTCTGTGTGTTTGTTGCTTGTAATAGTTGTAATTTGACGAGTAAGTCTTCCGTGTGAACCTTGAGAATAAAAAAAACAAAACAATGTAAAGCTCGTTAACTGTCACAACACCATATAGTTGCTGCAAGGTGTGCTGCGATGGAAATTAAATCAAACAAATAACGTTTCGTACTGCGATGGCAAATTTAGGATGATCGAACCGAAATTCTCAAACGTACTTTTATTTTTTGAAAAACTGGATCACTTTGAAAGAGTGATTATCTTTTTGTTGTTTTGCTTGTTTTGTTTCGAATACTTTGATACACTTGTTGATTTTGTATCAACAGCAATTCGTGTCGCATTGGAAAACGTATGGTGTCTCCTCAAGGCAGTGTCCAGTGACCTGTCCTGGTCCTGGTTGACCTCTCTGGAGAACCCTGTTTATCACTTTGCAGATGACTCCACTCTGTGCAGGAAAATGGCAAACACCAACAACAGGCAGGCCGCAGCCACGTCTTTGTACATACAACGATTGTTCGAGTGACTCAACCTCCAAAGTTTCACTTCGACACCGAACATTATGCGGAGGTCTTTGGAGCACGTGGGACAAACAATCTGCATCAATCTCATGATATTTCCTGGCCAATCACATTCAAAGGCCGAACCTCAGGACAGGGGCTAAGCCATTTGAAATTCCCTGCAGAGCTAAGTAATTCCTTGGTCACTCATCCCCTAACTGCGTACAACACCTCAATCAGCAGTGCCACAGAGAATGGCTCTCCTGTGTGGGTTGGTGCTGCCAGACCTCAATTTTCACCACTTTCCTTCTCAGTCATTTATACTCGAGCACCATCAGGGTCCATGTTGCCCTTGCCAAATATTGGATAACTGCTCACCTCCACTCTGCGGTCCGCATATTCTCTCGATTGTGGGACTATCTCCTTGAATCTGTCCATTAATAATCTTTCTTCCACTAATTGGATCTCTCCATCTTGCGATATCCCCTATTCCTATTAACGGTGACTCTCCTTTCAAGTCCACTTGCAGTCTTTTCCACATTTACCCAGTTTGTCAGCTCTCACTGTCTACTTACATCGTCAACTTCTCTGTTCCCATATCCTGTCCACATGTCCCTACTTCTCTGCTTGACTGTTTGTGACACATATTTTGTAACTTGCAAGCACAATACAACATTTTTTAGAATCAAAAATATAAAATCAGATCAGATCGTAAACCATACTCAATACAGAGCTTTGGTGCTTCTGAAGCAGTTTCTTGAGCTAACGTAATCCTGCATGGATTGCCACTCCGATATAGGAAGTCAGGGCAAGAATTTTCAATTTGGTCATATGGTGCTGGCGGTAGATCGCGTAATCTTCACAAAGGACACTGTGGGATCAATAACATCCACCAACTAATAATGGCAGATGGGACACCTGTTTAACGCCCATCCGAGGGATGGCAAACACATTGATGAATCAACCTGCCTTGCAAAACACCAGGATGACAGTTTGTTGCTTGGGTCGGGATTCAAACCCAGGTTAGACATCTTTGAGGCGAGCTTGCATACCTCCTTGTCTAGGCTGTATTGTCAGCTCAACACAGACACACATATACACTGGTGAGCCAAAACATTATGACCACCTGCTTAACATGCTGTTGGTCCTCCGTGTGCCTCCACAACAGTGCCGACCCACCGAGGCATAGACTATACAAGACCCCTGAAGGTGTCCTGTGCTATCTGACACCAAAACATGAGCAGCAGATCCTTCAAGTCCTATAAGTTGCGCTATGGAGCCGCCGTGGATCGGACTTGTTGGTCCAGCACATCCCACAGATGCTCAATCGGAATGAGATCTGGAGAATTTGGAGGTCAGGGCAACACCATGAATACATCATCATTTTCCTCAAACCATTCCCGAACAATGTGTGCAGTGTGGAAGGCGCATTATCCTGCTGAAAGAGGTCACTGCCATCAAGGAATACCATTGCCATGAAGGGGTGTACCTGGTCTGCAACGATGTTGAGGTAGGTGACAGGTGTTAAATTGATGTCCTCATGAATGGCCCGACCCAGGGTTTCCCAGCAGAACATTGCCCAGAGCATCACACTTCCTCCACCAGCTTGTCGTCTTCCCACAGTGCATCCTGGTGCCATCACTTCCCCAGGTAAACGGCGCACACGTACACGGCCATCGACGTGATCTAAAAGAAAACGGGAATCATCGGACCAGGTGACCTTCTTCCACTGCTCCAAGGTCCAGTTCCAACACTCTCGTTCCCATTGTAGGTGCTTTCGACGGTGGACAGGGGTCATCATGGGCACTCCAACCGTTCTGTGGCTACACAGCCCCATACGCAGCAGGGTGCGATGCACTGTGGATTGTGACACATTCCTCCCATGACCACCATTAAAATTTTCTGTGACTTGTGCCACAGACGACCTTCTGTCGGTTTGGACCAGACGGGATATCCTTCGTTGCCCTCGCGCATCGATGAGCCTTGGGCACCCAACACCCTGTCGCCGGTTTGTGGTTTGTCCCTCCTCGGACCACTGTCTGTAGGTACTCACCACTGCTGACCGGGAGCACCCCACAAGTCTTGCCGTTTCAGAGATGCTCTGACCCAGTCATCTGGCCATAACAATTTGGCCCTTGTCAAAGTCGCTCAGGTCTTTACTCCTGCCCATTTCTCCTGCATCCAACACATCGACCTCAAGAACTGACTATTCAATTGCTGCCTAATATAACCCACCCCTTGACAGGTGCCATTGTAACAAGATAATCAATGTTATTCACTTCACCTGTCAGTGATCATAATGATTTGGCTCATCAGTGCACATATATATATATATATATATATATATATATATATATATATATATATATATATATATATATATATATATATATATATATATATGTAACTTTTGTTACGTTTTACCATCCTCCAGTAGCGATATGACCTTACCATGGTATGATTCCTTCTCCATTACTGCCACTGCCCTACCCTTGTCTGTTGGTGCAAATTGCCACATTACTGCCACTGCCCTTGTCTCTCATTGGGGGTGATCTCCCCCAATGCATCAGTCCTGTTTCTGAGACTTTTAATTGCTAATTGTCATTGCTACTTGAGACCTTGCTCCTGGAGGATGGTAAAACATACCAAAAATTACCTGATGACCCAACTCCAAAGCAACAATGGTCCTTGAACCCACGATTGTCCATGTTCAAATAAGTAGGCAGGCTGGGCAACCAGGACTACAATTGGCTTTACTGCAGCAATGGTTCAGCACCCAGACTGTATGGTCTTCCCAAGATCTACAAAGACAATGTCCCTCTGAGACCCATCGTGCCCTTCGTCAATGCACCATCTTACCGATTGTCAGGCTTTCTAGCACGAATCATTGGCAGACTTGTAAAAAATTCTGATAAACCGGTGAAAAATAGTGGTGAATTTGTCCAAAGGATAAGAGAGGTAAGAATACAAGATGATGAGATGATGGTATCTTTCGATGTGCTTTCCCTTTTCACCAACATCCCAGTCGAGCTTGCGGTGAGCATCACTCTTGACCAGTTGAAACATTCAAATGATTGGAAAAAGGCTTGGCAAAACAGCAAACTAACACCTGAAGATATTGTGAGCTTGCTGGAGATGTGTCTGAACAGCACGACCTTCATCTGTGACGGTGCACACTACCCACAAATATTTGGCACAGCTATGGGTTCACCGGTCTCTGCTGTTATCGTTAATTTGGTGATGGAGGAACTCGAACGAAGGAAATTTGAGTCTCATGAGAATTGGCTCCCACGGTACTGGAACATATATGTAGATGACACCTTTGTCATTGTGCGTACAAACATTGTAGACCACCATCTGGGACAACTTGGCCGGGTATTCCCCAGCTTTAACTTCACAATGGAAATTGAAACAGAAAGCAAATTGGCATTTTTCGATGTGGAGGTTCACCGTAAGCCTGACGCCTCCCGAAAGACTTCGGTTTGCAGGAAACCAACCTAGACCAGCAGATTACTGGATTTTAACTCCTGTGACCAAATCTCCCACAAACGTAGTGCAGCAGGAACCTTAGCAGCTCGAGCATGGACGGTGTCATCTTCCAACGCGGAGGCAATTAAAGAAATCCGATTAGTTAGAGGAGTCCTTTTCAAAAATGGGTACAACATGGGGATACTCCCCACATTGGAAGAACCAAAAGGGACAGAACGGAAGGAGCCAGACACACTTGGGCACTGTGTACTGCCATACTACCCGGACCTTTCAGAAAGGATTGGCAGGATAGTACGTGGTGCACGGATTAGCGTAGCCTACAATCCTCTACGCACCATCCGCAATGCCATCTCAAAACTAAACTACCCAATACCAACTGGTGATAAATCTTGAGTAGTTCACCATTCATCATGCAAAGACTGTGACCAATTCTACATTGGTGAAACTGGAAGGAATTTGAAACAATGACTCGATGAACATGATGGAGCAATTAGGCTTGGAAAAATGACCCAGTCAGCCATAGCACGTCATTGCCTGCAATCTGGTCATAAATTTGACTTTGATGGGACCGTGTCTCAGACACTACATCTCACAAATGACACAGGTTGATTTTGGAAGCATGGCATGTGAAGAACCGGGAGGGTGGCCTAACTGGGGAGATGGTGGACATACCCCCACACTACACAACACTCATGCAAATGGCGAAAAGGGGATGGTGCAAACGGCTGGATAAGGTGAGCAACAAACACCCAATCCCAAACACCACATCCACATGTTAACAAAACCCAACGAGAACCTCAACACTCACACAGCCAACACCTCAACATGCCCAATCCGGACACAAAACCAGCCGTGTTTGTGCCCCGGAAACACAAACCCAAAAACAACAAGCGCACACACGTGTTCACCCACACACATACAACACCAGATCACGTGTAATTAAAAACAAAAAAACACCCCTTAAATTATGTGATTTGACGTTTGTTTTTGCTTTTGCAAAAAAAAACAAAAAACACTCCTCAATTTGACCTCGAGCACCAGCACGTGACCGGACATTTCTTTCCGACAAATGTATTTTATATATTGGTGATATTATATTTATTTGAAATTTGTGATATAAGAAGATCCAGGTGGTCGAAATGGTCAAGGGTCAAAGCTGTCCAATCTGTCTGAAGGGTGTAAGGGGTCTAAATGGTGTTAGGGTCTTTGGGTCTTTTGGGGACACATGGTCTAGCAGCCAGAATTATTAAATATTTTGAATATTTTGAACCTGGGTTCAGGGATTCAAATCAAACTGGCATTCATTTTGCCGACCTCGGAAGGATGACAGGCAGTCAACCCCACCTGGTATTAGTTCGACATCCGAATGGGATTTGAACTTACGATCCCAGAATCCCAAGCTCACCACCCTAACCATTGAGCCAACACCAGGAAGAACGTTTCATGACATAATAATGTTGGAGGAGGCATATCTGGCGAAGAGTGCCCTTCTCGTGTATATATCTCTTTAGTCTGTGAAGCAGCAATTATGTTGTCATGTTTGCTTTCACCAAGGATTCTGCGAAGGTTGATAGGGTACACTTAAACAAAAAGATACACAGATATCAGTTGTGTAATAACAATGTAAAATGTATCCTGCTGATCATTGTGTTGTCAGAAGTTATAAAATCCAAAACAGAAGTTTCAAACATAAAATTAGATTAAATTTAAAGAAATCTTTCTTCTGTTGTCGACTTCACGGAAGGTGGCCGGAGGTTGTGTTTTCACCTCTATCTGTTTGTCTGTCTGTGAGCAGGATATCGCAAAAGTTTGTCGATGGATTCCGACGAAATTCGGTGGAGAGGTTGGGTGTGCGACAAGGACAAACTGATTCGATTTTTGTCCAGATCCAGATCTGGTTTTTGTCCGGATCCAGAGTGGATCGAAAGCGTAAAATGTTCAGCCTGGTGGAGGTATGCGCTTCACCGAAAGCTGTTCAAATTTAAAATGTCGTAACATATCTGTCGCTCAATTCTCCCTTAAAAAGCTTGTTTTGTTAAACAAAGCGTCTCCTTCAATAACAGGAAATCCGTTTGCGATGCAACATTGCCTTTATTGCTCCGAGCCGAGGTTGTAATATTATCGCATTTACATTTCTTGGCACTATTTACTAAAATAAAGTTTTCTTATCATTTTTTTCCTCTTCTTCTTCAAAGATAAACATCGCTTATGGAATTATCACCCAACTTAAGTAGTATTCACTAGTTTCCATCGAGCACACAAATTTATAGCTTCAAATTGCCATGATGCCTTCAGTTTTAAAATCAATACACTCATTACTTAATGGCAATCTCCATGATGTTGCTTGATCTCCCCCAATGCATCAGTTGAAATTAATAACTAGAAGGGCACTTGGTAGAGCCCATACCTCCGCCACGCAATGCCTGATCCACGAGAACATATCGGGAACCAATACATTTTCTAAATATAATGCTGAACAGGACCGTATCGTTTTTGGCCCTTTCTCTCAATGGTGAAGAATCACTTCAAAGATTAAATAATTCTCGGATCCAGATCCGTATCTTCACCAAAAATCGAATCAATTCGTCCTTGTCATATGAGGATATGACACCGCCCCAGTTCGTCCCACATATGACAATTCGTCCTTGTCATATGAGGATATGACACATTGTGAACTTTCCAACCCAAACTGTCCACCAAGTTCCATTCGAATCCGTCTACAACTTTTTGAGATATCGTGCTATATATATATATTCAGCCATTGAGAGATCGGGCTGAACCAATATATATATATATATATATATATATATATATATATATATATATATATATATATATATATATATATATATATATATATATATATATATATATATATATATATATATATATATATATATATATATATATATATATATATATATATTGGTTCAGCCCGATCTCTCAATGGTGAAGATTCACTGAAAAATTTATCAGATCCGGAACCGGATTCGGATCTTTGCCAAAATTGAATCAGTTCGTCCTTGTCACACACCCAACGTGTTCACCAGGTTTCGGCCGAATCCGTCCACAACTTTTTGAGATATCCTGCACACAGACAGACAAACAAACGGACAAGCCGGTAGGCAACATGGGTGGTCGCTACATAATTGCATATTAGTCAAACAGTCTTTGACGGATCGGGCTGAAATTTTTTGACAAAGAGGTTGATTATAGTGCGCATAAAATGCGGCAGCCGTTTTTTTTATTTTCGAAAAAAAATTAATATATTTTTCGGATTTTTTCAAAAATGTCAAAGTCCCATTGTTTGGCAACGGTGGCGTCCTTAGCAACGGTGCTCAAAAGCACACAACTAGATTCTGGTATGAACCTATCGGTCAAGTTTCATCAAAATCGGTTGACTCCTCTGGTCTCCAGAGCTGTCCATTACATACAAACAAACAAACAGACAGACATACAGACAGAAGGAAAAACTTAGAATAAGGGAAGTCTAGCAGCGACCACCCAACAGAAAGGGGTGAAAACATCATCTCCTTCATCTGGGGTGGTGGAGGTAAAAAACTTTATTTTCAGTCCAAGACATGACCTTGATCTGCCTGGAATTCCTTCTGGCTGAAGTTCCTGTCCTTCATTATTTATCTCTTCCTTTTCTCAATATCTCCAAGCTGATTCTTCATTTAAGGAAACTTCTTCCTTTGTCCTTTAAAAGCTTTTAAATAAATATAAAAATGCTTCACTTTCCTTATTTCTCTGTCATCAGCACTCCACGTGTTCTACTTCTCCACAAGGATTATTTTCCAAACCTGTCTCTCACCCAACCGCTTGTTCGATCAACCCTCCTCCCGTACCTACCGAAATCCTTTCCTCCGTGCCTTCAACAATAATTATTTCCACCCATCCCATGATATTTGTCCCCGTATGTCCAGAATGGGAATCTTGAGTAGTTCAGTTTTCAGAGGTTGCCTGCTCAAGACAATAATTTCCCCTTTATGTACTTTAACGGTGTCAACTCTCCACAACATTTCCGACAAGCCCACATCCTTCCAATCCTACCCCTTTTATTCCAACCCCACCACCCGTATTTAGCATCCCCCCACTTCACGTCCCTTTTTTCTGCATCCCCCCTCACCGCAACCTTTACTCACAAAGCTTCTCCCTCATCCAACCTCCTCAAAACTTCCCCCCTCAAACTACCTCCCAAAGCTTCCCTCTTATCCTTCCCATCAAAGCTTCCCACTCGTCCCGCCTCCTCAAATCTTCTCCCTTGTCTCCCCTCTCAAAATTTCCCCCTTGTCCCGCCTCCTCAAAGCTTTCCCCTCTCGTCCCACCTCCTTCCTGCATCCACCCACTTTACATGAAAAACTCAATTTCTTAATCTCCGTGTACTGATCGTACACCTCCCAACTCCCAGGAGTACCTTTGTCCGTGACTTCACCTCCGCTCACCCTATTGTTTGTCTGTGTATTGTACCATCCTCTAACAGTGACAACTCCATCTCTTTCTCTCTCTCAGACAACATGGACAAACATTTAACCACTTATCCCAACTCTATTCCTCATATTACTATAATTCACCATCTGTCCGTTCCCAGGTACCGCAAAACGGCTGAACCGATCGCAACCATTTTTTGGGTGTGTAATCCTGGACCCCTTGGAGTAAAATAGGTATAAATATAATAACATGACCCCCTTGACGGCTCCCGTAGGGAGCGGGTGCTTCTAGTATGTAGTAATTTCAATTGTCACCATACCAATTGGCTGAGTGTTGGTATCTTTCTCACCAGCCATGGCACTTCATCAAAGGACTTCTGTGACTCCACGGGATTGGCTCAACCTGCGAACTTTCCAACCCAGATTTCTACCAATGGGAAGTCTTCCTTTTGGACTTGGTGATGACCAACTTTCCCACAAGTGTCTCCTGCTCTTCCACTGATCCAATTGGTTCATCCGATCAAGTGTTTGTGAGAGTCAACATCTCTCCAGCTATTCTCAGATAGCTTCTTCACTGCTGACCCCACCTCAATTCAGGACTGGTCTCCTATATCTCCCGTCCCTGATATTAACTCAGTCTGTGAATTTTTCCACAAAAACCTGCTCTTTCTTATGCACAGATTCATCCCTTTTAGTCTTGTTATCCTATTCTTCTTCCAGCCCATGGTACACTGAATCCTGCGGTGAGGCAGTTGCTTTGAAACCACTCCATTGAGTGACAGACAAAGACCTTGTGGGCTGTGAGTCATTATGATTTATCAAGGAAGGACCTGGGATGACAGCGGATGGCCAATTCCCTCTTCAGACGTGAAAGATACAGAACCAAGAAGGCAGTGGGCATGAGGTTATGAGGTGTGAACAGAGATGGGTGGATGGAGTCCATTAGATTCAGTTGCTTTCTATGAAATGTAAAGTCCTCTCCGGGCTGTCGAGTGAATCGCACTGTGTCATACATGAGTGCTCCACAAGAATGAGTTTCCGAGTTGATAGTTAGATACCCACTTTTTGCTGGTTGGATGAATGAGTCCCTGTCTTAATACACATGCCAAGAGCATCTCCATGGATGACCATCGTGCAGATAGATACCTGGAAATACTGTCTGTGCACGACACTATAGAACGATAAAAATCCAAAAATCCAAAATCCAAAAATAAAAAAAATCCAAAAACGCCTTTTTTCAACTTTTTGGCCTACAACACCCCTGGCACTCACTGATGAACCTCTGAAAGTTTTACGAAGATCCATTCAGCCATCTTTGAGAAAAATGGTGACACACACACACAGCTTTCTAAAAATATCGACTGGTGGGAATGCCCAGCATTGCCGGGCACCACCGGGTCCCTCCACCTGCCCCTTCCCCTCCCTCATCCCACTTCTCCCTCCTTCCGGACTCCCCCCCCCCCATTCCCCTGCCTTCCCTGATTAGTGGAGGTTGGCTTTGGGACTTCCCACTCAGATGTGTACATTGCAAAAATGCAAGTTATCTCCACAGCTAACTTGTAATACCCTCTGCCACCGCCACTGGGTGGTGCTACAGAATATACATTTACGTAGAGAATTTCTGTCGACCTTCCCTCCCAAACCCCCAAGACTACACATGAAACCAAGTCACCCATGTTCACCACAAGGTCGAATTTGGTCCACTTGCCAAGTTTGGTGCAAATTTGCCAAGTAGTTTTGGTGTGATTGGTGTTACACACAGACAGACAGACAGACAGACAGACAGACAGAGAGAAAATAACATTTGTTTATTCGAAGATTACCATTTTCAGACTACTGAATCAATTTGAATTGTAGGGGAGGGGAGGGGATGAGGGAGGGGTCTTCGTTTCTGTCTTTTAAACGATATTCATGTTCAGAAGTGTTTGGTTCTGAAGGATAGATAGCCTTTATATAACTGGGAGCAAAAATGTGCAATCATCAACATGAATCAACATCAACACTGACTTCCGACTCATAATGAAGAAAAACATTTTTTGACCGAGCATCATATACATTTCAGTGACTTCGTTCACCCGGCTAGTTTTCGGCACCAACTGCTCTCTCATATTCTTCAATTGTTATTTATCACGGACAATGTCCTGCGGGTTGTTGCGACTTAATCTCAGTAATAGTTTCACTTTCGCTGAATGTCAGTCGTTCATTGCATCTCAACAACCGTGACATGTTCGGTATTCGGAAAAGTAATTGATGCTTCAGATGGAACTGATGTCGGGACATTGATCCGATGGCATTTTAAATTTGTTGGAGTGATCCAAGCAATTGTTAATGGCTTCCCTACAGTTTGCATGCTGGCCGCATGCAGCTGCTATTTCAGATTTCGCAATGCCTTCCTCACTTCCCAGAAACCACTAAACGTTGGGAATAGATAGTTCTCAATAGTTTTATTTAATTTTTTTTCAAAGGCATTCCATATATGATGGTGGGATGTCGATTATGATGTTACTGTGATATGTGTACAACAGCATTGCATCTTCCATCTCGAGTGATGGTGTGGTTCGCCCGAGATCGAGTGATGTTCATCGTGTGCGGTGTGCTTCCCACGGCCATAACAAATGAGCGAAATGCAAGGCCAACTTACCTTATTGACATGGAAAGGTGGCAAAGTAAATGCACGGTGTGTTGATGCAGACAAACAGGAAAAATTGCAATTTCCGATTCTCAAACGTTCGAGTGGTTTTGACATCCAGTGAGACCAAGGAAAATGTGCGAACGGTAATCACTTGTAAAAATGATTGAAAATGATCCTGTTCACCGTAGATTCACAAACACAATCTATTTCTATCGGAGAAGGAAAGGAAGGGGAGTTCTGAAATACAACTGTTTCCTTGCCCTTTTATGGTAACTGGAAACATCCGCTCCCTTCGGAAGCATTGGAAAATCATCACCTGCCCCCTCGCAGGGTGAGGAGGTGGAGTTGTGTGCATGACCTGACCCTGGGTACAACCAACTTGCACATAAAATTTGGTGGAGATCAGTCCAGCCCTGTTTTTTTCTCTGATTTTAAGATGTTCATATATGCATACATAAATACAGTACACACAGACATCATACAGGTAGAGGTACCTGCACCTTGTGTAGATGGGCAAGAGGATTCCAATGGTATTCAATATGATGGGGTTATGAAAGGTGGAGCCAATTCTATCAATGGACAGACAGACACAAAATACAACTGCAGTATATATATATATATATATATATATATATATATATATATATATATATATATATATATATATATATATATATATATATATATATATACTGGACAATGGACAGACTCGGACCTTAATGGATGGACAGAATCAAACCCACGACCCGAAATCCATATGTATATGTATTTGTTGTGGGCTGGGGGTCGGCGGCGAGGAACGGTCACCAGGTGGAGCCGTCTCTCACCGAACATCCGGAATTGTAGGTCACAACCTTCGGACAACTCTGAAGGTCACGAGTCACTCAAGGACCGTGATTGCCAATTCTCTGATGGCGTGGGGTAGGGTTAATAATCAAATTTCAACATACCTAAGTACCCACGTCGTCAAATAACCAGGGAAGTCACATCCTCAACGGATTCTGTCGAACCGGGTCGCTCTAACGACCTCGGTCTGGTGTAACCGTGCAGAATTACCAAAATCCATCGGTCCAAACGACAACTTACAGCCCAATCGGCTTACTGGTTCTCAAGCACGAACCGTGCTGGGTCAATAATAGAAGGCACAACAACGAGCTGGTACATCGAACAATTGGGGCTTATTTATAATGGGGCAGGGGAGCACAAAGAGCAGAGTTAAAACCGAATAGGAGAAATGCAATTTATATACAAGCAAACATTAAGCAATTTCTACTGAAGGACGGGGCCCACGGACACACACACACACACACACACACACACACACACACACACACACACACACACACACACACACACACACACGCACGAAATGGACCCCATCGGGTCTTTATTTGGTCCTCCAGCCTAGGAGGATAGTTCAGTTGGGGGAACAGAGCTTGGCCGGGTACCTTTCCGCCTCGTGCGATCACACTGACTCCAACCCACCATGATGGGACTTGAACCCACGACCCGAAATCCATGAACCCATGATCCTGGATGCTCGACTGCCACCAACACGAGGAGCCCCACAAAAGACCGCAGACCACGATTGCAAATGACAGACCAGAAGCAATGGCCACGATGACTGCTCTACTCTGTTCTTGACGACCACTCTACTCTTCTCTTTTGTGAGGTCTGAGGGATTTCTTCCCCTTCCACTTGCCTCCTGATTGGACGGTGGCGAACATCCCATCTGGCTGGGCGGGGCCGCCCTGAGGTAACTCGTCTCTGGATTGGTCGGGGGTGAACATCCCATCTGGCTGGGTGGGGCCACCCTGAGGTACTCATATCCCTCATTGGTTGCGAGGCACACCCATCTCGCTCGGAGGAGTCAACCTCACCCCGTCTATGCCCGTGGCCCCGAACACGTGCATAATGGAGATGGTGGAGCGGAGGAGATTTAATGTAAAAAAAACCTGACTATAAAGAAACCCGCAGCGCACACATGAAATTAACCCATTAGGCAGAAGGACGGGACCCTGACTATAAACACATACTTATCGAAATAACCGAACTGCGGGGACTGCTGTCTGTGTGTGTGTGCAAATGGCTTCCAGATTCGTAACAATATTAGTGGGGTATCCTGTCGGGTAAAAAAACATCTCAAATATGGAAAAGGAATTGAAGATGTAGTTCATGCTTCTCAGGTTTGTGGTACAAGGATAACAGGAAGGAAAGTTGCTCAAACCAATTGCATGTTTGTTAAGAAGGGGAATTGATTTTTTTTTTTAAATGAGAAATTGAATTAATTGATGTACTGTATGTAAATTTGTGTCTGCATATCTACAATATGGCTGTTTTTTTTAACCACCTCTCTCTCCTTTGGTCTTCTCGCTCCATCTTTTCTTTCTCTCTCTCTCTCTCTCTCTCTCTCTCTCTCTCTCTCTCTCTCTCTCTCTCTCTCTCTCTCTCTCTCTCTCTCTCTCTCTCTCTCTCTCTCTCTCATCCTTTTCCCAGCTCTTGTGTGATGCACGCATTCTTACAGTCACCTCCCCTCCTGGTTAAACTTTCAAAATCCAAGCTGACTACACACCACTTCCAATCTTTTGTTCCTCCTTTCTCTCGTTTGTGAAACTGCCTTCCGGAAACTGTTCAATCCCACTCTTCACCCTGGGGCTTCAAAAGCATGGAGTGCACTAACATTTCATGTCACCTCCACCCCCATCCCTATCTGTGATCTTTTCTACCCTCTTTAAACCTACCGAACACAAGCTTCTTCCTTGCAGGTCACTGTGTTTCCTCCCCTCTCTCTTTCTTTCATTTCCTGGTCATTAATTCCCTTATTCGTGTCCAAATGTGCCCAGTGTCCCACTGTCAGTCCGTTTCCGTTTTACCATCAGTTCACCCTTCCATGAGCCTTGATCTTGCATTGCATATTCAACAAAATTCCAATGGCAGGACCCACCCAGCTTATGTTCAGCATGGTCCAAAAATATTAGCGAACCCTGTAGATATACAACAAACGTTCCTAGCTCATTTTCTGGGTTATGGGTACACGGTAATCATCTGCTACATGATTGATATCCCATAAAAAAATGAGTGATAAAGTTTAAAAATTGATATTGTCACTTCGTTTTTACTCATTGTGTACATTTTCCATTTGAATGAGTAAACTGGGAAGTGGTAATTTTGTAATCGTTTTGAAGTTTTATGTTTAGTGCATCAAATTCCACAGCTTGCCAACTCGTAACAGCATCTCCTTTAGATCAAGTACAAGATCAGGGTGGATTGAGTTCTGTTGACTCTGGTCCATAGTCGGAGTTACAACATGAGTGGTTGATTTTGGTTTCGGTCGGTGCTCTGGACTGGCCAATGAGATGCTCAATGGTGTCCTCACATTGATTGCTCACAGAGCAGTGCAGCAAGGTGTTTTGGCAGGATGGTGGGATTAAGGTTCCTCAATGTCGTCTTCAGTCATATCCTGTACAATGTAGAGGAATGATGTCCGTAACTGCTCTGCATTGTGGGAATAAATTATGCACGTGGAGTTTTGGAAGGTAAATTTGAGCCTGAGAGAAGGGAAGGCTTGGGAAACATCCGACGATACAATTTTTGTTAAAGAAGCGAAATAAAAAGAAACTTAGACGCAGGTAAAGGTTGCATTCGTCCGATTGCGCCTATGCCGCATGCACAGGTGTAAATGGACAACTACGGCCAAACACTACCACCATCTGCTAAAAAATAGAGCTAAACCCAAACGGATAATGTGACCTGGGTAACAACTGATGGAGTCCTCTTTCTGAAGGATTATGTAAGATAGTTGATACCCAGAAATGAAAATACAGGTGGGAAAGCCAGTTTTATGTGCACCCACATTCGAAGGTAAAAGTGCATGCTGCTGGCACTGCATCAGACTGCCGATTTTAGGTTAAGTTTGAAATTAAACATAACTCAACAAATCTCACTCTATATAACAATTTCCTATTCTGCAAACAGATAAGTGTAGTAAAGGCAGAGTCAAAAAGGGCCCCGTTACGTCAACTTACCACAATGCAAGATGTGCAGCCGCATCTCCATTCGAGGCGTACCTCTCACTCTTTGTGTACTCAGTTATTTGTTTAAAATATACCAAGGGTACTTGTTGAGGCTTACAGTTGAGCTCCTGGGAAGTAGACTGGGTTATCCCACGTGATGCAGGATGATTATGAGAAAAGGTGATTCAAAGTTCAGGTTCCTGATTGGAATCCCATTCAACTTCCCATGAACAAACAATCAGTGTCCGCGTCGAACATTGTGTTTATAACCTCCATTAACACTGAAGGTGTATTCACCTTGAAAGATGATTTTAGTGCACTGAAAACAACTGAACACCATTATGTCAGGTCTGGCCAGCTGGTTTGTGAAGACTCAGGGACAAGCTTCCACTGGCCGATCCCACAAGAAAGGTGGGATAATTGTGGCCGTTAATTAAGATTAATAATAATAACAACAATAATAATCATATGTGGAATAGACTGGTTTGCTTCATATGAGGAAGACAGCTCTGCTTGTTCTTCAAACTGTGATGTATTCCATGCTTTGACTAGTTTCATGAGCAACACACAATATTGTTGGTCAAATCATCAATCGACTTTTACAAACTAGAACGGCACTCAGTAGAGCCCATATGCCTGGTGTTGGCTTAACGGTGAGGGTGGTGAGCTTGGTATCCCAGGATCCTCGGATCCTAAATTCAAATCGCACTCGGCTGTTGAATTAATACCAGGTGGGGCTGACTCTGCCTGTCATCCTTCCAAGGTTGGCAAAATGAGTGCCAGCTTGCTGGTATCCTGTGTTGGAGTAGTGACCCGTCCAGGATTGTGTCCAATAGCCAAGGAGACTGCTTAGGCAGCACCAACGCTCTGCACAGAGTATGGTCCCGATGGATGGATGGATGGATAGATGGTAGAGCACATACCTACGTAAGGCTGAACATTTTGCATTTTGTATCCCTGCATCTGCATCTGGACCTGAACCAAAATCTAAATGGCTTGGTCTTGTCACACACCCAACGTGTCAACCAACATTGACCCGAATCCGTCCACAACTTTTGAATATATCGTGCTTTCTATCATTTTGGCCCTATCTCTCAATGGTGAAGAATCACATAAAAGTTTCAAGTAGTCGGATCCGGAACCGGTTCTTCACCAAAATCAAATCAGTTTGTCCTGGTCAAACACCCAACTTGTCCACCAAGTTTCATTCGAATCCGTCCCTCTATTTTTGAGACATATTTCTCACAGACAACCAGACAAACAAAAAGACAGACAAACAGGGGTGAAAACAACTTTCGTCCACTTTCGGTCGTGGAGGTAATGATAAAACTTGGACAAAGACACCAGGTGAGAAAGATACACGAATCAGTTGTACTTCGGTCATAAAGTATCACCAGAATGCGAAAGACCAAACTCTTTAGCCATTGTACTAAATTCTTACGCACAACAAATTGCTAAAACTTTCTTTATGACTCTTGTGGAATTTATTGAACTAACACTTCAGACAAAAACAGACCCAAAACACAGAAGAACACCAAATGTTGAACTTTTAATAAAAAGACCCCTTCCATTAAAAAAAAAGGAGAGAAAGGAAACAAATCCGGGTGAAAGTAAAAGAAAACTGCTCAGATCAATACCCAATCAAATCGCTCATTTTCCAGGGCCGATGGCCTGTTTGTGGGCTCTGTGCATCTTGCTTTTTCAAGTTTGAGGCAGGAGTGACAAAGGGCCTGTCACAGCGAGCCGTGACATGGGTAGATTAGAAGGACCTTGAGGTTATGGCCTGCTCACGCCCTGCATTTTTTTTTGCTGTAATAGACTGAAAAAACTCTCGAATCTCGAAGCCTTCGTGAGTTTAAATTGCAACTGCCATCCACGTGGTAAGCCTGCCTAGTAGGGCTGCTGAGCTTTGGGTAATTTGACTGGTCTAGTGAGCAGCCCTGCCAATGACCCGGCATGCAGTCACAGCCACTCTTCCAATAACACGAAAGGCATTGCAGCAGCGTCATTATCCTGGTTCACTATAAGTTCTGCCAATAAACTGTAAGTTCCTACAGCCTTGATGATAACATGGCAGGCCCCATTGCCTAGTAGGTAACCTGGTAGGCATCACAGTCGGCTAATAAGCATCCCAGCCAAACAGACAAATTGGCAGTCTCACTGGCCATCATGTTCAACTGCTCATGTTAATAATACAAACGATGCAACTGTAAAATTAACCTGTCTTACTTCTTCATTTGGCAAACTTCATTTGACAACCTGTGTAATTTAGTAGATGAAGCAGTCATTCATACTGGCCAGTCACCTTGACCATTAAGCATGCAGTCGTGTTTATAATCAGGCAAGCTCACCGTCGGCTCACGGTCGACTCGTGTCGGTCCTGTTGGTATCTGGCAGGCACCAGGGCTATGCCGATAACATGTAATGGTAATAGACAGCCTTTTATTATATTGCACGGCTCACACATGTTTATCAGAGAACGACTCACCCATCCTCGTGTAGTATATTAGCGTTACCTTGCAAGGAACTTCAATGTGGGAGGAGGCCGTGAGGCCTGTGCAATTGTTGCCAACCTATGGATCTCACTCTCTGCCATGATCTCTCTTGCGAAAGCCACATTTCAAAGTTGGCCTCTGAAGCCAAACACTGGGTGCGCATCCTCTGTCATGCAGTCCTTCATTGGCACACCTAATCTCCTATCCATCCACAAGGCTTTCATCCATAGCTCGATGGAGTACTGCTCTCCCCTCTGGGATGGCTCTCCTGCCTCACATCTTGTACAGCTCGACGCCATGGAAACCAAGGCTTTCAAGATCATTGGAATCTCAAACGATGAATCTGAGTCTATGGGCCTATCACTTTCCCATCGCGGACAAGTCGGTAGTCTCTGTCTTCTTCCGCCTCATTTCTGGTCTTGCAACCTTTGCTCTCTCTCTGTGCTCTGCTCACTCCCTGCCCCCCCCCCCCACCAAAGTATCTGCAGGATGCACACGGTCACCAGCAACCCTTTCCTTATGAAACTGCCTAAATACAGAAGCACTGCTAACCTCCACTCATTTATTCCTTTCTTTTCCCACCTGTGGCACCACCTCCCACACTCTTTTGATCTCATTCTTCCCTCACGGTCTGCAATCCAGCTGTTCACCACAATCTCAAGTCACCAACTTGTCCACCCATTGCGTTCTTCCCGAACCCTCATTGTTACCTGCATCCCTTGTTTGTCCGTCTCTGTCTACTTTCTCCCTCCGCCCTACTATCGGTGTTTCCCCTTTCTCCTGCTGTTCCCTTTGTTATGTTGTGACCTGATCTGTTCTCTGACCTAGGTCTTCCACGAGCCGAGACCATGTATTTAAAAAAAAAAAACTGTGGCTGGAACCAGAACCATAAATGCCAATCTAAAAAGAAGAAACTATGTTTGAGCCAGCCCACAGAGGTTTTTCCATACGTTGTGGGTTTCTTTGTGCTGTGATCGATTCACTCCAAATTAGTTGTTTTTGCTGTTTCGCCTCTTTAGCAGAAGTGTGCTGTGGCCAACTTAATTCTACAAGTCTGCTGTTCTCGCCTATCATTTCCAAAAACTCAGCGAGCTATCGTGTGCAGCCTGTAGCTTTTGGTTGCCTCATTTCCTGGAGGCGCGGCTTCGCCACTGATACAGTGTCATCTATTACCAGGATGCTGGTACTCATTTCAGCCACCTCAGAAGGATGACAGACTGAGTCAACCACACCTGGTGTTAATTCAATGGTGAAAAAACAAGAGCTCAAACTCAAGACCCTCAAGAGCTCAAGATATTAAGTCCATCGCCTATACAGTGAAGGCAACACCAGGCTTTACAACACCCGGTCCCTCAATGTTGCACATCTGCTCCACCTTCCAAACCCTCACCCCTGCTTCCCCTTCCTTCCAAACCATATGGGGTGCACAAATAAATAAATAATACATACATACACTTTTTCTTTTTTTAAAAGAAGAAAGGCACATCCAACCCTCAATAACTGGATATATCTGCTAATTTAAGTAATAAGCAAAGAGCAGACCCTATCTCAAGCGATGCTTCACCCACTTCCCAGCGAGCTTTTTCAGGCCAATAGGGCTGATGTGGGAGTTGGGACAACTGACTGGAGTTGACAGATGAGTGCACCATTATAATCCTGGGAGAGACGATCGAGAGAGTACCATCACGAAAGAACACTAGCACTGACTTGGCTCCGTCAGATTTTCATCTCTTCCCCAAACTTAAGGAACAACTTCGTGGAGAACATATTGCTTCCGATCACGATGTCAAGGCCACTGTGAAGCGCTGGTTAAAGTCAGCAAGATGCACAGTTCTATCATGAGGGTTGGAAGGAATTTGTGGACCACGGTGGTGGTTACGTTGATTAATTAATATGCACCATGTAATGGTGGAATAAAGATTGATGTTAGTCTGGTATTTGTCTTTGTTTTCAATCGAAGATCGTTCCCTATTTTGGATAAAAACAATGAGGGGCATTACTTTTCAACATGCCCACATATGTACATACACAGTCGCACACAAGCGCGCACACGCGTGCACACTTCTCATCAATTTTAGCCTTTGCACGACTGCTTTAAACGTTCCTGAACCGGTTGCCCGGACTTGGCAGCGGCGCAGGAAGCCCGATTGTGCAAGTGGTTAAAATGCTGTTAACTAGGTTATTAATTTGCTTGTTCGTTCTTTAATTCATAACACTCCCTCAGTGACGGGCTTCGGTTCAAGTAGATTTCAACACATAATTGTAAAAAACACAGTAAGGGTTAAGGAGTTGTGAAATTTTATTTTGGGCCTTTATGCATCGGATCTAATGAGTTGCCATCTGTTATTGTGGAGCAAGATCAAGGAGGCAATTTGACTGAATGAGACTATTTGCACATCATAATTTGATTGAGTTGAGGGAAGGTGAAGTGCTCATAAAAATTAATGAATCTGTTGTATGATATTTTGTGCTGTAAAAAGGAAAATTAAGACTTTCAATGCGGAATACAGGTATTTGCCACTTAGGTAAATGAGGGAAATGAAAGGTTTTTTTTAAAACGCATATCTTGCGGAAACTGAAGCTTTCAAACACAGATGTGTAAGTAAGATACTTAACAGGGGATCGACCGCACCTGACTTTCAGGAAAGAATGTGACCATGACCTGCTGTTTGGAACTTCAATCAGTGAATCACTGAAGTGTGTCAAATAATTCATGACAATACCACCAAGGTAGAACATATTAGAAATTGCTATAAAGTTTCATTTCGCAATTCTACGACCATTTTCATAATGTGCCATCTGCACAATTGCGTAAGCATCATGGCAGAATTCTGCTCCTCCACTCCCTTCTCCTTACAATGCCACCTGTATTCTCTACCATGTTGCTCGTTTAATCGCGACGTCATTCCGCATTTCTTTATTCTCTAACCTCCCAACTCTTATTTTTATCTCCCATCCCCTGCCCTGCTTTCTGTTTCTCCCGTATATTTCTCAATTTGCAACCCATCATACATGTGCCTGTATACGGAGAGAAACAACTACGACTACTACAGGCGTCTATCAGGCCAAGTTTTTCATGAACCCTCCAGCGAGGCCCAATGTTCGACTGAAGGTGACAGGAATTTTTAATTTGTTCATGGTGCTGGTGGTGACACACCCACTCTTTGCAAAAGACACCTTGGGAACTTTAACGTCCACCAACGACTGGTGCTGCCAGACGTGACCTCCGGCTTAATGCCCCTTATTCGGAAGACGTGTACATCAATGAATCGCCCAACATGTAAAAAACCAGGATGCCAGTTCATAGCTGGGCCAAGGTGTTTACGAACCCAGGCGGGGTGATAGTGTATAATCAGGCCGAGGTCTGAATCCAGCCTAAACAGCTCAAAGGTGAGAGTGCACACCTATAAGCTATCCTGCCAGGTGGAGAACGTGAAAATATATTCTAAATATGAATAACAATCATAAAAAGTCGACCAAAATAAAAATGAAGACAAAGAGCAGAATATAATATGAACAACATTAAAGAAGAGCAAGCAATAATTCAAACAAAACAAGTACAATGAAGACAGATTCATGACAATACACCAAGGTAGAACATGTTTAAGAGATATGTACATATTTAAGACAAAAATGTTACTCGACCCCTCGGTGCATGGTTGTCTTCAGCTCATTCATCTGCATGCAATGGTGATCGCTCCTCTACAAACACTTCATTTACTTTGGCATTTTAATTGTTTTTTAAATCTCCCACCACATCTCCATTTTGTCCTATTTTTTCACTCTCCACTTTGTGTTCTCCATTTAGTGTTTTGATTTGTTGCCCCCACAACAGGTGTTGTGCTCCAGACTCATTGTGGGAGATTCCCATGATGATTACCTCTGCCACCGAAGGTGGACCGAGGTTATGTTTTCACCCCTGTTTGTCTGTTTGTTACTTGCAAAATCGGTTTGTTATTCTGTCTGTTTGTCACCTACAGGTCACAATTTTAAACCGATCTTCACGAAACTTCAACACATGCTAGAGTTTGTCATAAGGAAGAAGCCTACTGTTTTCCAGGTCAAAAGGTCAAAAGGTCAACATAGGCCAAAGGTCAACAACTTGGGTGAGATTTCTAAAATTCTCAATTTTCAACCGATCGACTTGAAATTTGAAGAGGATTTATATTTCAGATCACTGAATTCAGCCAGTGAATTATTTTTTTTTCTAGGTCAACATAGAACAAAAGGTCAACATAGCCCCAAGGTCAACAACTAAGGAGGTATTTCTAAAATCCTCAATTTTCGTCTCATTGACTTGAAATTTGAAGAGGATTTGCATGTCAGGTCACTGAATTCAACCACCAATTATTTTGGAGGTCCACGTTGGCCAAAGGGTAAACATAAGGCAAATTTCTAAAATTGGCAATTTTCATCTGATTCACTTGAAATTTGAAGAGGATTTGCATGTCACGTCACTGAATTCAGCGAGCAATTATTTTCAAGATCAACTTCGACCAAAAGGACGACATAGGCCGAATTTCTAAAATTGTCAATTTTCATCCGATTCACTTGAAATTTGAAGAGGATTTGCATATTTGGTCATTGAATTCAACCACCAATTATTTTTGAGGTCAATTTGTTTTATGGATTTTGCAAGTGTCGTGCTCTGCACGACGTCTTCTTCTTGTTTGTTTGTTTGTTTGTCTGTCTGTCTGTTTGTGTGCAGGATATCTCAAAAAGTTGTAGACGGATGCAGATGAAATTTGTTGGGCAGGTTCAGTGTGCAACACGGACAAACTGATTACATTTTGGTGAAGATCCAGATCCAGATCCCACTATTAGAATTTTTAAAGTGATTCTTCACCATTGAGGGAGGGAGAGGGAGAGGGAGAGGGAGAGGGAGAGGGAGAGGGAGAGGGAGAGGGAGAGAGAGCTAAACCAATATATAACATGATATCTCAAAAAGTTGTGGACGGATTTGGAGAAAACTTGGTGGACACGTTGTGTGTGTGACAAGGACGAACTGATTCGATTTTGGTGAAGATCCGGATTCGAGAATTTTAAAAGTGATTCATCAACATTGATTGAAAGGGCCAAAAACGACACAAGAACGATATTTCAAAAAGTTATGGACGGATTTTGATTGAAACTTGGTGGACAAGTTGGGTATGTATCAAGGACAAATTGATTCGATTTTGGTGAAGATCCAGTTCTGGATCCAGTTGTGGAATAAAAAAAATTTAGAAAGTTACTTTTTTCACCATTGAGAGATGGGGCCAAAAACGATATACAGAAAGATATTTCAAAAAGTTGTGGCTGAGTTATGACAAAACTAGGTGGATGAGTTGGTTCAGTGATAAGAACAAGTCAATTCGATTTTGGTTAAAGTCCGGATTCAGATCGGTGAAGATCTGAATCCATGAAGATCTGAACACGATTCAATGTCCCATGAATTTTGCCTTTCAGTGCGATACAAAACGTAAACGGTTCAGCATGGCGGAGGTATGTGCTCTACCCAGTGCCTTCTAGTTTGTGATGAAACGTGGACATGATGGGTCAAAATAGTCACTTCTGCGTCAAAAAATTCCCGATATCTTGTGGTGCTTTTGTAAGTCAATTTCATTATTTATGCAATCATGTCATGGCTTTGTGTAAAGAATTTAGTGCAATAAAATGTTTCTTCCTCAACTCATCACTGTATTGTCCGTTTGGAAAACTTAAATTCCATTTTGGAGGCTGGGAGATTGCTTGAAGAACAATTTTTGGGGATTGGAAAATTTTCTCATCCGTCTTGTGTCCCATCAATTTGCTGACGTTTGAAAGACAGTTAGACATTTGACTTTGCCTTTGTATTTGAAAAGTTTTTTTTCTTCCTTTCGAGTAACTCGACTTTTCCACTCACTTGAGTGAGAATGTGGTGCAACAGATGTTGTAATTCTGTAATTGGGTAATGGGAGTATAATGGTTGTGCATTCAAGCATCCGATGTATGTTGATGAGGGAATGAGCACATTTGACATTGATGAGATGAATGGAAGCATCCGTTTATGACATTTTTTTGCCCCCAAAGGTATGAATATTTTACCAATATATGTACCTTCAAGGCATTGTGGAGATGAGGTAACTCGCTGTGGGAAAAGTTCAGGTGCAAGAGTTGTGATGAAAATGATCATCAACATCATCATGTGCCCTATGCAGAATGTTGGTGCTGCCGAAGTATTTACTAGGCTACAATCCTGATTAGGTCACCACTCCGACTCAGGAAGCCAGAGCAGAAATTTGAAATATGTTCAGGGTACCAGTGATAGATCACCTTCTCTTCTCGAAGACCATTGTGCGATCTTTACCTTACACCAACTAATGCTGGCAGACGGGACGTCCAGTTTAACATCCATCCGAGGGACGGCACACACATTTACGAATCACCCTGTATGTGAAACACCAGGATAACAGTTTATAGCTGAGTCATGATTCAAACCCAGGCTACACGGCTTAGTGGTGAGTGTCTAGGCCATCCTGCCAGCCCTGAAAATGATTATGTGAGATCCAGACATTATGAAGGTGCAAACTAGATTATAGAGGTAGAGGTAGACCCACCGGATGAGGTATCCCTTGAGAGGTCCATTCCAATAGTCTACCTCTGGAGGCTGCCAACATAGTGAGAGGCTGTGATTGCTCCGTTCACTAATTCTCAGGTGCTGGGGGAACCGCTCTGGAGGTTCCTCTGGAAGAACCAAACTGGAAAGAATAAGGGAGACAGAAATGGTTTCATGGGATGGTTGTTTGAATATCAATACGTCGTTCAACATCTATTGCCTGCATATAGAAAATAAATAAGAGACAACACTTATTTGGGATAAAATTGTTAAAGCTCGACAGGTGAGGTCGTTGGGCTATGTTCAGCCTTTCCTGGTACCGCCAACAAACCTGATGGATCGTTGTTCAAAGGAGATTTACAATGAAGCGTTTAATAATTTTGTGGACTCGGTCACGGAGCTCTTGTCGCCCTTACAAAAATCTCACACGATTCCTTTTGAGATTTTTGATGAAGGTCTTGATGAGATTTTCACGAGATCTCATGAGAAATTTGGTAATTTTTATTTGGTCATGAAAGCCACTTTGCCTGGAGCTTGTTGTCCAATTAAAATATAAGTGGATCAAGTCTTGCAGTTTGTGCCTTTCAATTCGATTACTGGCGTTCGATTCGATAATGGATCATCCGATGTCCCGGGGGTTGGGGGGGCTTAAAATATTTTCACTGAGCATGGAATGAATGGCATCAGGAACTATCCACATATTAAGTAGTGTATGCAAAATGGCTGAAATAAACCTTTGGAAACTGTGCCACAATTCCTCTTCAACATCGATGTTCAACTTCTTCGAGAGC
Source organism: Eptatretus burgeri (assembly GCF_056783735.1). Lineage (NCBI taxonomy): Eukaryota > Metazoa > Chordata > Myxini > Myxiniformes > Myxinidae > Eptatretus > Eptatretus burgeri. The sequence goes on along the minus strand of NC_140977.1, from coordinate 34,925,052 downwards.
CATTTTATGGAGAAATTCAAATTACCAAGGCTTATGATGTGGTGAGAGTCAAAGATTCTAAAAGGCTAAAATGAATATTTTTATTTATATTTTAAAAACAGCTCTCTGAATGTTCATGGACTCCTTCATTGTGATCAAACAAAAAAGACAGCTGCATTGACTGCAAGCTCCATATTCCAAGCTGAAACAATAAGAGGCCATGTTCAGATTACTTCATTCAATCATCGATAAGCATGCCTGGCAGTTTGTCTTTCATAAAATTTCATGTTCTTTCATCTATTTACTAAAAGCAGAAGCGTCCATCTGTCTGTCTGTCCCTGTGTCACACTCCATTCTACACTCCAAAGGATTCCTGCTGTCGTATAATAATAAAAATGATCCTGTTGCAAAGCCAACAATAGATTTACTTGGAACAAAAATTTCTGTCCCTTTAACCTGAGATCATCATTTCTTTGCAGCCTGTGGCTGTTGGTTGCATCATTGCCGGGAGCGTGGCTGTGCTGCTGATGCAGTGCCCCATTTTCCAATAAGCTGGTACTCATTATGCCGATCTCAGAAGGATGATAGGCTGAGTCAACCAACGTGCTGTCATTTAACAGAACGACAGGGGCTGAAACTCAAGACCCTAAGATCTTAAGCCAGCCACCGTAACCATTAAGCCAACACCAGGCTTATTTGACCATAAAGATGCCAATTATTGTAAAAGCCCTTTTTCCATGATTGAAGAAGAGGAAGCAGAAATTGGAGCTTAATGCAACGGTTCCAAAGGTAACATTTATTATTCGATGACAGCAGGAACCCTTTATAACTACATGGTAGGAGCACAAAATTATATACTGTATTGTAATACTTCTTCAAGCAATAATAAGAATAAAAAAGTACATGTAAGGAGAACACAAGCAACAACAACCAGCCACAGCCACCGCAACAGCAGTAACAACTATAATTAATAAAGGATCCATTTTTTCATGTGTTTCACTTCATTTTACATCCTTATAGAGATTCACGGATAGACATGCAATGTGTTTGTGATGAACAAAATACTGTCTTCTCATTCAGCCCATCAGTGAAGTTATGGGTAGGCACACTCAGTGATGAATGAAATGGGCATGTGCTTATCATACTTCAATACAATTTTACGTTACTGTGAATGGCGGCACGCAGATCGGCCATTCACCTGTCCGTTTCGATGCTCGGCTCTCCGGGTCCAACAGCATTGACGGCGATCAGGCGGAAACGGTAGGAATGTCCGGGTTTCAGTGCTGGACTGAGGGCTGTGGTGGACTCTGGAGCAAGATTTGGAACCAGAACGCGCCACGCTGAATCTGAGAAATAAATGGTAAAGCGCAGAAACATTTTTTCGTTTTTTAATTGGAGTCTTTAATCTATTGTGCACCAAATCCTGCATGTTGGTGGAAATATAAAGAGATTGTCAAAATTGATGACTGATCCATTGGAGTAAAACATATTCAAAGCTCGGGGGGAGAGGGGAATTAACATTTGGACCAACGCTGACAGTGCCACACCTCGGACACCAACTATTTCCTGTGCAACCACCTTGATCAATATCATTTCATCAGTATGCTGATATGATTAATCCTCCATTAGCTACAGAAGGTTGAATGTGAGCATCAGCTAATCCCACACATTACATCTGAATGTCAGGTCAGGGGTGTGAAACAGGCGTGACAGGCTCAATAGCCTTGCTGTTGTGTCGGAACGACCTTTCGTCTCAATGAATCCTGAAGACCTGTACAGTTCCACATCACAGACGTATACATTGTGTATTGTTCAATTTTTTTTTTTACTGCTTTGAGTAAATCTTACTGCCCTGCACCTTTTCTCCCCTTGTCCCAGTGTTTGCTGTTAAAATTACTTGTAAATTTTGAAATTGTTTAAGCATGTTCAGTTTAAATGAGGAATTCATTTTTGCAAGTTACGTAGCATATCCACTAAATTTACTTCAACTGGTGGAGTTGCAGGATTATTTTCGACAGAAAATTCAAGTTCCACATATAACTTGTCGGAGAACAAACTTCATCCTTTCATCTTGGCCAGGAAAGTGGGTTTCTCAGTTAAAGGAGGTAAATGATCCAATAATTTACATAATGCAATGCGATAGTATGGTTTCAGAGTAGTTCTGCAGATAATGCCTGAATATATATGCCATTAAGACAGGATGTGCTATTGTGAACTGCGATTGTGACGTACAACCTTGGATGAGGCATAAGTGCAGTTATTTGCTCTTGAAGTGGTTTATTCAAGGAACGCACCTGGGTTGCACAACGACCGGAGTGAGGATGAAGAGTGAAACACCAGGGTTGAAATCCCATATACTGTTCTGATTTCTGCATTGCTTACTGTACTAATGTTCTTTCCTTGCATGTAGCCCTTTATCAGTGCAGAAAAAAAACCTTAACACCAACAAAATGTCACTGTATAGTCCGACAGGATCGTGCAGAGGTAGCGCAGTTGCCTTTTTGCTGTCTCGTTGAGGCTTGATTCCCAAACACACTATAAACTACCATATTGGTGTTTTGCACAGGGAGGGTGTTGCCTGACAAAGCATGCCGTCCCACGCATGGACGTTAAGTTGGGGACGCGTCTGCTTGCATCGATTGCTCATTGATGTTAAATGTTCCACGATGTACTTCATTAAAAGTAGGAGAGTAGGTCGGCTTCCCGGCCAAATTCAAAATTCCTGCTGTAATTACCTGGAAAAAGACCACTCTAAAGTTGGAGCTCAGGTGTGTACCCCCTTACTGTGGACCAATGGTGCATGGCAGAGCCCGAAACATGGCTGGGATAAGTACCAACAATCGTCAGAAATTATGTTTAAATTTTGAGGCTTCATTTGACACTATAACAGGATAGTTTATCTTTTTTTGAATGAAAATGTCAAAACTCAAGAAGATTTACCACTGGAAGCAATCTCTAAGAGAAAAAAAAACACATTCAAAGGAAAAGAAGTCATGTGTAGTCGAGAGATGAAAAAAGATGATCAAATCAAATGGGAAGATGTAAAGAAGTAGGAGGAAGTATGAGACTGGTGAAAGCGAACAGAGGATGAGCGCATGACAGGAGGTCAATACGTGATGTGGGAGAAAGAAATAGAACAAAAAAAATTGGGAAAAAAGAAAAATATATTCATACAAAGTTAAAGGTTATGATGACAAGCTCCAACCCTTTGAACGTACCGTCCACAGAGGTTTCAAGGACGTAGCGAACGAGAGCACTGTTTCCGTCATATCCACGAGCCCAGCCCATTTCAGCCATACGGCGACCGGCTGCACTCACACGAACTCCTGGGGCTTGTGGTGGGCCCGGAAGCTCCCTGCAGGGTTGGGTTTAATTTGCACACAATTTGCATCTGAGTTGAATGTGGGAAGTGGGAAAGTAAAGGGCATTGTGAAGTTTTCATCAAAGTGAAATAAAATCAACCTGGTAATCTCTCCACCGATCAAATGCATATCCGATGGAGAATGAATGGGCAATGTATCTGCCGGTTACAAGCTTTGGTTTTTACCACAAGCTATGTATCTAAATATGGTGCCCCCCCCCCCATTGATAATGGACATGATGCAGATGTTGGCCAGGGTACCTACACACCGTGGCATCCTCTTTAGCCTGGCAGGTAGCCATGTAAAGATTTGGCTAAGTCAAGAAAACAAGAGAAGTGCTCGAAAGTCAATTCAAACTCAGGTTTACCATTTTCTCAAAACACTGTATTGCGAACTGAAAATTGCAAAAACAATTCACAAATTGTGATATTAAACAAAACCAGTCTTTCCAAAACTACGATAGAAGTGATCCTGAGCAGCGAATTTATGTTTGGGCCGTAAAACCGCCCGGAATAGATTTAGTTCATGAAGTGAAAAAAAAAATAATCTGAGGGTTTTATGGTCCGTGAGCTGATATTTGAGGATCTCATGGTCCCGAGGTGAAATCAAAGGGTTTATGGTCTGTGAGCTGATATTTGAGGATCTCATGGTCCTCGAGGTGAAATCTGAGGGTTTATGGTCTGCGAGGTGATATGTGAGGATCTCATGGTCCTCGAGGTGAAATCTGAGGGTTTTATGGTCCACGAGGTGAAATTTGAGGATTTTATGGTCCATGAGCTGATATTTGAGGATCTCAAGGTCCTCGAGGTGAAATCTGAGGGTTATGGTCTGTGAGGTGATATTTGAGGATCTCATGGTCCTTGAGGTGAAATCTGAGGTTTAATGGTCTGTGAGGTGATATGTGAGGATCTTATTGTCTTCGAGGTGAAATCTGAGGGTATTATGGTCCACTAGGTGAAACTTGAGGGTTTTATGGTCCATGAGCTGATATTTGAGGATCTCATGGTCCTCGAGGTGAAATGTGAGGGTTATATGGTCCGTGAGGTGATATTTGAGGATCTCATGGTCCTCGAGGTGAAATCTAAGGGTTTTATGGTCCGTGAGGTGATATGTGAGGATCTCATGGTCCTCGAGGTGAAATCTAAGGGTTTTATGGTCCTTGATTTGATATGTGAGGATCTCACGGTCCTCGAGGTGAAATCTGAGGGTTTTCTGGTCTGTGAGGTGATATGTGAGGATCTCACGGTCCTCAAGGTGAAACCTGAGGGTTTTATGGTCCACTAGGTGAAATGTGAGGGTTTTATGGTCTGTGAGGTGATATGTGAGGATCTCATGGTCCTCGAGGTGAAATGTGAGGGTTTCATGGTCCGTGAGGTGATTGGTGAGGATCTCACGGTCCTCGAGGTGAAATCTGAGGGTTTTATGGTCCAGGAGGTGAAATTTGAGGGTTTTATGGTCTGTGAGGTGATATGTGAGGATCTCATGGTCCGCAAGGTGAGATCTGAGTGTTATATGGTCCGTGAGGTGATTGGTGAGGATCTCACGGTCCTCGAGGTGAAATCTGAGGGGTTTATGGTCCGTGAGGTGATATGTGAGGATCTCACGGTCCTCGAGGTGAAATCTGAGGGTTTTATGGTCCGTGAGGTGATATGTGAGGATCTCACGGTCCTCGAGGTGATATGTGAGGATCTCATGGTCCTCGAGGTGAAATCTGAGGGTTTTATGGTCCTCGAGGTGAAATCTGAGGGTTTTATGGTCCGTGAGGTGATATGTGAGGATCTCACGGTCCTCGAGGTAAAATCTGAGGGTTTTATGGTCCACGAGGTGGAATTTGAGGGTTTTATGGTCTGTGAGGTGATATGTGAGGATCTCATGGTCCTCGAGGTGAAATCTGAGGGTTTTATGGTCTGTGAGGTGATATTTGAGGATCTCACGGTCCTCGAGGTAAAATCTAAGGGTTATATGGTCCATGAGGTGATATTTGAGGATCTCACGGTCCTCGAGGTAAAATCTGAGGGTTTTATGGTCCACTGGGTGAAATTTAAGAGTTTTATGGTTTATATCTGAACTGCATATTAAAATGGCAGTATTTTGGCCAAAAAAAAAAGTTGAACAGTATTTTGGCCACATTTACAACTTTCCAGGCAGAGCTTCCAAAATAAAATAAAATAATAAATATTTTGTAATGTGTACCTTGTCACAAAAATGAAATAAACATCAAACAAACCACAGGCCCAACGATGATCGATGAATGTGAACAGGGTAAAACACTGAGTGGATTTAACCACAATGAACACTGAACATTTTTATTACCACCGCCACCAAAGGTGAAAGAGGTTTTGTTTTCACCCCTGTCTGTTTGTCTGTTTGTTTGTTTGTTTGTGTGCAGGATATATCAAAAAGTTGCAGACGGATTCAAATGAAATTTGGTGGACATGTTGGACGTGTGATCAGGATGAAATGATTAGATTTTGGTGAATATCTGGACCCTGGATCTGGCTACGAGAATTTTTGAAGTGATTCTTCAGCATTGAGAGGGCCAAAAAGGATATATAGCACAATATCTCAAAAAGTTGTGGACGGATTCAGACGAAACTTGGTGGACAGGTTGGGTGTCTGACAAGGAAGAAATGATTCAGTTTTGGTGAAGATCCGAATCCGAATCCGAATCCGGATACGACAATTATTTAATTTTCAAAGTGATTCTTCACCATTGAGAGATTGAGCCAAAAACGACATACAGTATAGCACGATATCTCAAAAATGTATTGGGCCCGACATGTTCGTGTGGATCAGGCATTGTGTGGTGGAGGTATGTGCTCCACCGAGTGCCCTTCTAGTTTCCACTGATGTGAGTATATGGTTTGTACACCGTTCTGTCGAGAGGGGTATTTGTATAATGATCACTTATTTGTTGTTCTTTTTATCCCCTAACCCCCACCAACCCCACCATTCCCCCCTTTATTCAGATTATATTAAATCTGAATAAAACTGCCTGTCTGGTTGTTGTCAAGCAAGGAAGCAGAGAAGATTTAAAGCTGGCTGTTCAGCCTGTAATAATTTCCTCAAATAACGGAGTAAGGATCATTTCAGGAAATATTTACTGGACAAAATCAATTACTGGAGTATCTTTTCTCCGAGTGCTCAAAACTTTTTAAAGAGGCAACGAAGCAACTTTCTGTTGATGTATCATAAAGGAACATTCGACGAACACCTTTCCGTGAAGACAGAGGCCCTGAGACCAACAATAAGGATCCATCACAACCCCTGCGCTAGTTCCCATACGGAGAGATTTCATTCCCACAAGGCCTCGCTGTTTGGAGAAGCACCTGACGAAGGAAGCGTACCAGCCGAAATGTCACACCGAAGCATACATTTTCAAGACAAGTCTCAGTTGGTTGTCACTTTATGCTCTCACCAATCCCAATTATAATACTTGGTGGTTCCTGTTATAAAAGAAGTAGGTTACGGATATATTCAGTCAAGACTCATTCCTTTGTATCATGACGATGACTTACACTTGAGGACAGGCGCCATCACTGATTGCTTTCACTTACTGTAGCATGTGCAAAATCAAACTAGAGAGTTCATAGAACACCATACCCCATGCAGTCTTGAAAAGCAGGACAAGGGCTGGGTCTGTGAGCAGTAAATTTGATTGGTCGAGATGATGTAAAATGCTGTAATACTTTGTCCAAGTACTGCTAAACAAAAAGTTTTTGAAAGCGCCAAGAAGGTGATTTGTGCTCCACGATGTTCAAGTATATCCTGGAATTCAATTAAAATATAATAAATATTTCAAAGCCTGTAGAAAAAAAAACATTTTTCGGAAGTTGATGCAGCGTTGATGCATTGATGCAGCGTCGTTTAGGCCTAAGTCACATTTGCCACGGCGGCCGTGGGGTCTCCAAAATCTACGGCCACTCGCAATTATATGGCGGCCGCAGTATTTCCACGGTCACACAATGTAGCAGTCACATATGTTTTTATTTTTCGGGGAGCCGCATGGCGGATTTAGAAATTGTGGAGACCGAAAACGTGGGGTTGCCGTACGGTCTTTGATTTGATGTCGCACGGTGACCTTAAGGGGGCCCTGCGGTGGCCATAGAATTTTCAAGGCAGATGCAAGGTAGCCTCAAGGTGCCCGCGAGGCGACCGCAGGGGGGCCCTAAGGCGAACGTGCGGCCAGACAGACGGTAACGAGTGGGTTCATTTTTTTTATTTTTTATTTGTTTTTACCAGTTTTTTTTTTCAGCTTGTCAAATTGCTACGGCGAACGTAGAAATGAAAAAAGTAATAACTCCGCGTTATAATTCCACGGCGATCTTACGGCCTGTAAAATATAGCCAAACGGCGTAGGGCCACCCTGAGGCCACCTCAGAAACCCTTCGGCCGCCGCACGTTTCTGTCAATTCAGAGGGCGTATGGCCGCCGTATCCTCGCCGTAGAGCAAATGTGACTTAGGCCTTACACCACCTTATTAAACACGTTACATGAGTTATCCGTGCCTGTTGTTTGTGTCCTTTATGACGTCCTCAGAAACAGTAAGTTTCCTCTTTGGAATGATTTTTCCCCTCGCGAGAGAAAGAGGGTTTAGCATTTGGAACCGTTTGTTTGTTTGTCTTCACAGAACGTGTGGGTTTTCTCTGCAACCGTTTATCAGATTGACAACAATATTTCCCCACAGGAGCAACTTCTCATGTAGAACGTAGTAATGAAAATTATGACATCATAGGTCACGTGGTGTGGCAGCCATATTGGATTGAACAGAAATCTTAAAAAAAAATTATTTCTCTTGAACTGCTTCATCAATCGATGTGAAACTTCACAATTATGATCTAGCAGTGGTGAGAAATGTATGTTTTAAATTTCAACCGGATCGGATGCATCGTCTGGCAGCCAGGGTTATTTAATTTCTTGATCTGCGTTATTTTTTATTGTTATTTTTAATAATCCTCATTTCGCCGTGTCTGGTTGAGTTTGAGGGTCGAGGAATAGCAGGTGAAATGTGAATCCTATGCAGGTTCCTCCTGATGACTTCATCATTTATTTTTTTCTTGTTTGGGTTCCTCCCGATTACTCTAATACAGGACTGTACCTATTTGGTCTTCCATTTGATTTTAATTTAATTTATTTTAATCCCATTCTTAATTCAATTGAATAAAAATAAATGTCATGGGTCAGGGTCAGGTGTCCAATCAAGGCGGGGTTGCATAAAAGCGGGATGTCTTGGTACATGGTCATCACTGCCAGCAGTTATCAAGTGACAGTTCTAGTTATGTCTCTTATTAATAATGTAACACACCAGAACACAAACACCACACAAAATACACCACACAAAACACACCACACAAAACTACACAAAGAATAGACAAAATACATTGCACAAAACTACACAAACCAAGTCCTGTCGAGGGTATGATTGCTCTTTTTCTTGCCAATTTTGTTTAACTGACAGAAAGGCAGACAGAGTAAAATAAAAATCATCTCACTCCTCTCTGCGTATCTGCAATCGGGACAAATTCAGAGCCAAAGTACTGCTCAAGTACAGGTTCGTTTTCCGATTCATGTTGCCATTCGTATTCTGAATATAACATTCAATGGAAATAACGTTGTTCCTTGATCATAAGCTGATGTTTGAAGACAGAAGGACAGACAGACAAAGTGACACAATTGCTTTACCCCATTTTCGATTCATGTGCGTGGGGTAATAGCAAAACTCACTCCAGCTCAGGTCCTCCACTGGATAATGTTATATCGCTCCACAGGAACAGTTTTAATACTCAAGGTATTAAACCTTAAAAGGGTTTAACCATAAAATCGCTTAAAACTTGAAAAGGGACCGTGGCTGCATAACGCATGACAAATAAGTGGTGTCGAGCAAATAAACACCGTCAATTAAGTAAGCGCCATCGAGCAAATAAGCACGTTCGAAGTTACGTTTGTTGGACCTTCATTTATGTATTTATACAAATCTGAGATTAAAAAAGCAAAATGAAAACTAGAATGGCACTCGGGAGAGCCAGGCTGAACAGTTCACACCTTGTATCCAACTGCTCACCTCCACTCATTTGTTCTTATTTTCCCCAACCTGTGCAATGAACTTCCACATCCTCTTTTCAATCTCATTCTTCCCTCCAGGTCTTCAAGACGGCTGTTCACCACTATCTCAGATTGTCCCCAATCTAAAACCATGATCTTTTCTACCCTCCTTAACCTGCACCCCCCCACCCCCCACTCCCGAATCCTTCCTCCTTCCAGATTTCCAGTTTTCCCTCCTGATAGTTACCTTCTGTATCCATCTTGTCCACCCCTTGCATCCTTTCATGCCCCCCCCCATTCCTCCCCACTCCCACTGTTTGTCCACCTCCCTCTGTTTTGGCCTTTGGCTCTGCTGTTGGTGTTTTCCTCCTCTCTCTGCTGCTCCTTGTGTCCTGTTGCGTCCTGATGCATTTGGTGTACTCCACTAGCTCTTCCACTAGCCTCCACTATGTATCCAAAAAAACACAAACCAAAAAAAAAAAAAACCATATGTTGGATCTGGATCAGGATTTTTACCAAAATCAAATAAATTTGTCCGTGTCACACACTCAACCTTTCCAGCAAGTCTTGTCCGAATCTGTCCATAACTTTGAAATATCATGTGCTATATATCTTTTGTCGCCCTATCTCTCAATGGTGAAGAATCATTGAAAAAAACCAGATGGTATTCATGGAATACTTACCCCATGCAGTCTTGAGATGGAATTGGTGCAGGGCAACTCTTCTGGCGGAAATTTTTTTTATTGCATCTATCTCCATTTCTTAGGTAAATGTGTACAAATTATACTTTGAAAAGTCTGCAACAGACTACATTCATAAGTCTTTACAAAGCAGATTTTATTCCCATTCTTGAGTGTTTTCTTAACTACCAAGGCTGATAAAGACGACAGAATACATCGCTAAAGTATAAATGGGAGATTGTTGAAACACTAAAATGTACGTCTTCTTCTTCGCTTTTTTACCAGCCGAGCACAACAAAGGCTGAACCTATTACAACATGCAACAAGAGCGCAAGTGAGCACAATATACGCCCGAACAAGAAGGTATATACAGAATTGTGCTACAATAGGGAAAACAGCATCCTGGTTGCCATGGCAACCACTTTAGATGACGAACGTATGTCGCGACACACCGTCTCCACAGTCTGTACCTATGTACCAAATATGAAACGTGAAAGTTGAAAACTTTGGGAGTTAGAGTGAGGACAGGAACGGACGGACAGACGGACGGACGGACGAACACATAGACAGAGACAGACAGATGGACAGATGAACGACCGGTATCACATAATATACATATATATATATATATATATATATATATATATATATATATATATATATATATATATATATATATATATATATCGGGCGTATAAAAAGCAAAAATGAAGTCATCAGGAGGAACCTGGATCGGACTCGGGTGTCAGCCGCTACTCCACAACCCTCAAGCACATTCAGGTGCAGCCAAGTGAACCTCATTGAAAAAAAAAACATAAAAATAAAATAAAAAAAACTGCAGATTCCCCCCCCCAAAAAATTCTGGCTACCAGACCGTGCGTCTGATTAGGTTGAAATTTAAAACCAATGTTCCCCATCACTACTAGATCATAATTTTGAATTTTCACGTTGAGTGATGCAGCAGTTCAAGAGAAAATATTAAAAAAATTTTTTCCTTCAAACCAATATGGCTGCCTAATCATGTGACCTATCAATTACTCGTGAACACCCTGGTTTCCACAAGGCTTGGGGAACTGTGCGTGAAGTTTCTCCTCGATCTGTCTAGACGTTCTGGAGAAGAGGATTTTTTTTTATAGATTTTAAGGTAAATCCAACATGGCTGCCAAATCATGTGACGTATTTTTGATTTTTTATAGAGATTTTTGAAGTATACAAGATTTTTGAAGGTTAATAAAAACAAACATTTGCTGCCACACCACGTCATCTATGACGTCATAATTATCATTCAAACATTCCACCTGAGTAGTGGCACCGATGGTGAAAATTTCCTGTCAATCTGAAAAGCGGTTGCAGAAAAAAGGGAATAACAAAATGCAGACACGTACATGTGCAACCGACTGCTTAACCACACTTCATCTCTTCGCAAGCACAGGCTCATTATAGTATCCACATCTGGATCTTCACCAAAATTTTATAAATTCGTCCTTGTCACACACTAAACCTGTCCACCAAACTTCGTCTGAATCCGTCCATCACTTTTTGAGATATCCTGCTCAGACAGACAGACAGGGGTGAACACATTACAAGGAAATTATGCACAGGAGGAGGCCATTCAGCCCATCAAGCCCGCACCACACCAATACCACATTTTAAAATAAATCCGTCAATACCCCTCCCATTCATGTGCAGCCCTTTTGGCTGCTACACCGGTACTCATTTCGTGGACCTCAGAAGGATGACAGGCTGAGTCAACCCCCTGGTGTTAATTCAGTGGGAGAAAAAGGGCTTGAACTCAGGACCCTAGGATCCCAAGCCACCACCCTAACCACTAAGCCAACACCAGGTTGAAAAACCTCCGTCAACAACACATAATCTCCGTCCACCTTCGGTGGCAGAGTTAATAAACCGATAGATAATAGACGGAGAATTAAAAGGAACGGATGGATTTGGGATCCGCAAGAGCAATAAAGATCGTGTATAAATGGAAGCAACTGCTTTGGTAAAGACGTTCTGAACAGGTGGTCATGAGACCTACATGTGACAACAGCGGATCTCTAATAAGGGATTATGGTTGTTTCCATAAAAGAAAAATTAACTGTCCTGGATATTGCGATATTGTAAATATATTTTTTTAAATCCCACATCCCACTTCAGTGGCAACAGGAAGCTAACCCCTGACCTGTTACAACGTTTTAAAATGGAAATTGCTCTCTTGGGGGAAAGCATATTTCAAGAATCGTTTGTTCTACCCAGTAATTATTCCCTCCTGCGTTTGCTTTCATAACAAATTGGGCGTTTTTTCTCGAATACAAGCCACAGCATCTCCAGCATGCTAATTGTATTATTGGTAAAACCTAGGCAAAAGAGTTTGCCTTTTTGACTTTTGATATCTTTTTTTCTCCAAAAAGGTTTTCTTCAAAACAAGAGCCTCCTTTCATCAACGCACTCACAAGCGACACGTAAACAACAATGCAGATTAATTGAGAAGCTGAGCCATCTGGTCATGAAGTTTCGTCCTTCGTGGAGCTAAATCTGGCCAAATGGCTGCCACATTGGGGAAGTGTCAAGAAGAGGTGCTGCAACTTCAAGCAAGCTGCCATTCAACGAAGTCGTTAAGCTGGCTGTCCTCCCTTCATCACGCACATGAAAGATCCCATCTTGTCCGGACAAAAAAGAACGCATCGCATGGGAGGATGCCACGGGCTCGTATATTTTGCCGACAGATTTCGAAAGCCAGAGTGTGACGAAAATGGAAGATTTGTTTCAAGCAAAAGTTACGATCTGTGGAATCTATAGATCATAGCTGATTAAAGAATCGTTCTAAGACCCCACAATGAAAGATTCCATTTGTATGTTAACAATGGTGGTTACAAAGTAACATGTTAATGGCTGTGGGCATATTTCCCAATCCTGCCTCTCAACTTTGCACATAGAGATTGCCACTTGTTCACTGGACGACCGTCATGCGGAAACACCTTGAGCTGCACTGAGAATTACGAGAATCGAGATATCGCTTGACGGTGTAATTCACCTGGGGAGACAGCGATAAAAAGATTCGAAAGATGCATAGATGTGATGAGGGCACAATGGACCGATACATATTTTCCTTGGGACCGAGCTCCTTTACACATCCTTGGATAGTGAGGGGCAGCTCCCAGCGATCTTTCAAGGCAGCATTGACTTGTGTAATGAGATACAGCGGAGCAATTGGTCTCCAGAGAACAAGTCAGACTCCAATTTCCATGGACTTACAATTTTAGCAGCTGGAGACTTAATTTGACTTCCAACTCAACCCCTGAGCAAAAAAAAAAAAGATTGTAAAACAACAATTCATACAACATTGTCGATTCACTCAAATGATACTTGCACATTGTTTGAATGGAAAATGGCTGCTAATGTAAAGCTGAGTGAGGAAGGCATAATGATTGCAACACTCACGCGTCACATGAGAGCTTTCTCGAGGGCAGCGTGACCTCTACAGCACACTTTGGAGCCTGACATTTCTCCATAACAATTGAGCCACATGAATGCAACTGTGGCAACAGAGCACCACCATCAGTGCTTTGCAAAGACACCAATGCCTTGTGAGATACCAAACATTGTCCGCCCATATATTTTGTCGTCCATCCACCATGTCTTTCATCAGAAGAAACAACTCGTACGCCTTAAAATCAGGCCAGTGACTCAACAACGTATTTGCTGCGGAATTGACGCTGAAGATGAATTTGCGAAGTGCACTGTGAAGATGAATCCGACTTTTATTTGGGAATCATTTTTTGTGGTTATCCGAGTTTCAGGGAGGTTGTGCAGAAAGTACATGCAGAACGTGTACTTTGGAATAGATTAGTATACTTTTACATGAATTACAAGGACATTAAGCAGTGGACATCATCAATGTTTCACCGTCATGTGGTATTTGAACTTGGGATCCCAGCACGAGTCATGTGCTCAAAGGGGGCACGGAACAGGCCAACCAAGTTTATTTTGGACCATTGGATACAAACAAGCCACGGTAACTTTCAGAGATCATTGAGGGTTGTTTTCAATAAATCGCCAAACATTCTCACCTGACTTCAATACGTGCCGTGCGAGAGTCATTTCCCGCAGACGATGTCACGAGACAGGTGTATGCTCCGCTGTCGGTCGGCGTGGCATGAGAGATGTGCAAGCCGCCAGGCCCTCCTCGCAACAATCGCGCGCGCTCCGCCGCACCGAGCTCCGCACCATCTTTAATCCAGCTGACCGATGCGCTCACAGCGGGGTCGTGCACCACTTCACAGCGGAGCTCCACAGAGCGCCCACGAACCACCCCTCTGTCACGCGGTGCCTCAGTGATGCGAGTCCTTGCTGTGGTTTGGCACACGAGGAAACTTCATGCCTGATTATTTCCTTAACGACAGTGTGAATGTTTCTTGGTAAAGCATGCTTACATTAGCCTAGAAATGTTAAATTGGGTTAAATCAAGGTCGCATTGCCTTTCCATTATCGTGCTTGCGGGCCAGCAGGGGAACCCAGCTGGTAGTGTCTTCCCAACGGAGCTGTCAATTTCCAAGTTTGAATGCTCACGGGGGTGCATTTTGAACCAGGTAACAAACTGCAGCTATAATCTTGCACACAAAAGTTCTCAGTCTGATGAAATACAGAAATAAATTATTCTTTTACTCATTTATCCACATTGTTCCACTGACATGTGTGAAAATCAAAAGATTTCTTTAAACGTTCACTTTTTTTTTTTTCTTCAAAATGAAAAAACCAAGCCAACTTCAAAGTATGTGTCAAGATGTATATAATCAGAAGTGATGTATAAAAACCTTCATATTTCAGCACAACTTATTTAAGTTTCCCAAATCGTGTTCCCTTAGATAATAAGTTTGTGGTTTTGCATGCTGCACATAAACATCTGAGTGAATATCATTTGAAATCTCCTTGTTAGAAAAAGACAATTTTCTGTTCAAATCGGTCGACCGGACTCAAAGATGTGGTTTGAGCATCCGCTCTGAGTCTGGGAGGAAGGTGGTTTGGATTCCCACCCTGACCGATCAGTCATAAGCTCATGATGATTCTTCAATTGACACTCAGCATTTAGAGGACAGAGTATGCATAGAGCCCGTGGTTTTAGACCACCAAACACTTGTAAATGCATCTGAAGCACTTTTGCAAAAAGTGACTTTCACTACTTATCTGCTACAATAGATCCTCCCCACTTCCCTTTCCTTCTGACCTCTTTATTTATTTATTTATTTATTTTTTCTTCATTTCTCCTACATTCCTGACTCCATTAACTTCTCTTTTCTTCATTTAACCAGCATTTGTTTCACTCACCTTTTGTTCATCTCATTGCATGCACGACGTGATGAGATTCCCATCGATACTCATCAGATCTCATGAGAAATGCACATGTTCGTTGTTATTCATGCTTGCCCTTAATGACTGAACATCGCCGTTCATGTTTGACAAGCAGACACCTGGATGTTTGAATTTGTTTATCGTGTGGGAGCTACTGCCCAGACAACAACTACACTTTTCGGTGGCTGGTAGAGAAATCTGGCACTTCCCTCCAACACTTTGTCAAAAGACACCATGGTATCTTTAAAGCCCATCGGACTCGTGTTATCAGATGGGGAACCGAGCTTATCATCCATCCCCTGCCTGTGAAGCACAAATCTGACAATTTATACTCTGGTGGAGAATCAATCTCATACTTGACAGCTCAACGGTAAGTATACGCTACCTCTTCACCAAGCTGTAAGACAGATTTTTTTTTTTTGGTCTGGGCAATTTAACCACCATCTCCCCTCTGCTTTCTCTCAACGTCAAATTCAAATAACCTCTAATACTGACTGATAGCTCTGGAGTCAAGTCTTAAATAATGACCACCTACAAAAGCAACTGCTGCACATGCTGCAAGGGTGTAATGCATGTTTGCGGGATCGCCTCTCAACCGTATGCTCACTGTGTTCTGCAAATTAGTGTGAAGTGTTTGGGTGGATGGTCAAGTCAACACGATGCCAATGCAGGGTGGAATCCAAAACATCTTCAGGAAAGAGAGAAAATGTTTTCTTTTTCGGTGAAGTAGATTTGACATTTTACATCAAAATTAATTGCTTGCATGGTAATCAGTTGCTCACACACCAAATAAAACATACATGGCAGTTGCGCCATGCTAGGCATGAAGTCATCTTTGTCTCTATTTCGCATAAGGAAAAAAAACAAATCTTGGATAAATATGATCCTGAAAATGAATTGTGTCATCACCCTGAAATGCAACCTTTCAAAAGATTTTCCTCCTTAATGAGGAGCGAGATATATTTCGGATGATTCATCCAGGATTTTCACTGGACCAACTCACCCCAGACAACAAGACGTGCTCGTGCCGATGCTTCTCCGCGGTAGTTCCTGGCAACGCAGATGTAGTTTCCAGCATCAGTGAGCAGCACTGGGGAAATCAACAAGCTGCCTGGGGGCAGTACGAACAAGCGGGATGAAGCCTGGCCTTGCTTGTTAGCGGTCGACCCCAAATGCAGAATCGTATCCCCTAAGGATTGGGTGTCAGTGAAGGGGAGGACAAAACGAGATGGTGGAGTTATTGAAAATTGCTGCTTATTCAATTGTTTAGGCTCGTTGAAAAGTTTACGGTCGAAATGAGAACGTTGTAAGTAAGCCACTGGTTGTAAAAGTACCATTGATTGGACAACCAATGGAGAATACAAACCAGGAAAGGTCGTAACGAAACAAGGTAATCAATGTGATACTCAACACACAAGGGGGAATTTAATTCAGGTCGGCTCTTGATTTGATAAATATATAATTGAATATTTAACTCTCGAAACATGATCAAACAGCTTGCTCAGAAAGCAGCAAAATCCTGTTGAAATATCCTGATGTAGTAAGTATCCCTCCTTCAAATTTTACATATATATATATCTATATCTATCTTTATACATGTATGTATATATATATATATATATATATATATATATATATATATATATATATATATATATATATATATATATATATATATATATAATGTTAACTCGAGAGGTGGAGCTCTTTAGCCTTGGAAGGTAGTCCACCGAGGCGAAGTCCAAAAACATGCTTCAAATATGCCTTTTGGCGAAATGGGGACCTGAGTTTTGTGCTTCCCCGTCAGACTAAGCTGCTGTGGTGACACTGGGCAGTGTTGCTGCATTGTCCAGAGGGTACAGGGTGTGTGTCTTAACAGGTTGGCACTGACTACTTGATTGTGCAGGAGCCCGAACCCAGTTGTAGCATATTGGGAAGCTGCTCTATCAGCAGGCAAATAATACCCTGTCTGCTTTCGTGGCACGTCACGCATGGATGGGTGTCCCTGAAGTGGGCTGGGGTGGGTTACCCACGAGGCCACTGGACTGCTGGTTTTACGGCATCAGGTCATGTAAGTGCACTGATGTCTGGGGTTGCTGCGGCGTCTACCATGGAGGGTGGGTTTTATACTCAGGTTCCCTCTCACTTTCTTTTTCTTTGAAATATATGGCTGTACAAATTACAAATGGGAGCAAACCTGTCATGCATAAAGCACCCACTCGGCATGACAAGATAGGTGTTAGAGTTGCTCGTCTGCATGTTGGTACGATGCATGGTAGAGCTGGTGAGATTGTGGAAACTTTGAGCCGCAGAAGAGTAGATTTATGCTGTGTGCAAGAAACAAGGTGGAGGGAGGTTCTGCGAAAATGGTCACAGGTAGAAATGATAGCTACAAATTATTTTGGATAGGTTGTGACTCTGGAACTGGTGGTGTTGGGATTATGGTGGCTGAGAAGTGGGTGGAGAAGGTGTTGATGGTCAGGAGGGTAAATGCAAGAGTTATAGTCCTAAAGCTGTTGTTTGATAAACATATATTAACAGTTGTATCAACATATGCCCCAAGGATAGGATTAAGTGAGGAGGAGAAGGATGAGTTTTGGGACACATTTGTGCATGTTGTTTCAGGGATGAGCAAGATAGAAGTTGTGATCGGAAGGGATTTGAATGGACATGTTGGAGCATTGGCAGAAGGATATGAGAGTGTGTATGGTGGGTCAGGTTTCGGAGTTAGAAACACTGAAGGTGTAAGAATACTTGAGTTTTGGGATGTTTTACATGTGGTCATCTGCAACACAATGTTTTAGAAGAGGCCACACACACACACACACACACACACACAAGCATTTAAAGGCCATTTTCCCCGCTAAAGCGGGGGTTAGCCTTGTTTTAGAAGAGGCCGAGCCAACTGATCACTTATGAGTCAGGAGGTATAAAGAGCCAGATTACTTTCTAGTTTGGAGATTGGATAGGAAGGTGGTTAAGGATGCGAAAACAATAGGTGGAGAAGAATGTACCTGACAGCGTCGGATGCTGGTGTGTGATGTGAAGTTAAGTTGGAGCAGGGAAAAGGGGAAACCTTACGTCCCAAGGAGAAGAGTATGGAAACTAAGAGATGAGAATGTGAAGGAATATTTCTATCGGGAACTTCAGGAAATGAATCTTGGAAACCCTATTGTAGAAGAGGATGTTTAGAATTGTTGAAACTCTTTAAAAGATGGGCTGCTGCGTGCTACTGAAAAGACATGTGGCTGGTCGAAGGGCCCAGCTAGACATGAGGCTACATGGTGGTGCAATAATGAGGTGGAGAGAGAAATTCAAGAAAAATAAAATTGTTTAGGATTTGTTAAAAGGGAGGGGAAAAGGAGGAATACTTAGTGACTAAACGTAGGGCAAGAAGGGAAGTTTACAAGGCTAAAGAAAAAATGAGTATAGGATTCACTTTCAGATGTGATAAATAATGCAGATAGTAGAGGGGATATATTTACGATAGCAAGGCAAATGATCAGTCAAAATAAGGATCTCATTCGAGAACAATGTGTCAAGGATGATATGGGAAATGTCCTGATTGACTCTGGGGAGATTAGAAATGCTTGGAGGAGTTAGTGTGAGCACCTGCTAAATGAGGAGCTCCCTCTGAACAGGGATATTCTGGAGGCAGTAGAGCCGGTGCAGGGCCCACCACCTGAGATAAAGAATGAATGATTAAAGAAAGACATCGATGAAATGAAGAATGGTAACACGGTGAGCAGCACTGGTATTGTCGCAGAGATGTTGAAGGCATCTGGTGATATTGGAGTGAATTTAGTCACTAAATTGATAAATGCAGTTATAAGGGAGACATCTGTCCCAGATGACTGGTTGAAGAGTGAAATGGTGAATATTTATAAAGGGAAGGGTGATGCCTTAATTCAGAGCAACTACAGGGGACTGAAGTTGCTGGACCATTGAATGAAAGTGGTGGCGAGAGTCATGGATAAATTGATAAGACAAGAATGTTAATATACATGAAATGTAATTAGGTTTCATGCCAGGAAGGGGCATGATAGAGGCAATTTTTATAATTAGGCAATTACAGGAAAAACATCTGGGGAAGAATAAACAACTGTACTTTATATCTGTGGATTTGGAGAAGGCGTTTGATAAGGTGCCTCAGGAAGTGGTGCAATGGTTCATGAGAAAGTTACGTGTGGATTGGTTAGTTAGGGTAGTCATGGCAATTTATGATGGCCCAAAAACCTCTGTAAGGGTAAATGGAGTGCAGAGGGAAGATTTTGATGTGAAAGTGAGTGTTCATCAGGGTTCAGTCTTGAGTCCAATCCTGTTCATCATGGTTATTGAGGCTACATCACATGAATTTAGAGGAGGCTCACCTTGGGAACTCCTGTATGTTGATGACCTGGTGCAGATAGCTGACAGTGTGGAAGAGGTAATGGGCAAATATACAGTATGGAAGGAGGGTATGGAGTCCAGAAGACTGAAAGTGAATACAGGGAGAACGAAAGTACTTATTAGTGGTGTGGGAGAAGAAGTATGGAAAAAAGAGGGAGGTGGCCCTGTTCTGTCTCAAAAAAGTGGAGGTAGTAATTCAATATTGTGTAACTTTTGCAACTGCTTGGTGCACAAGAGGTGTTGTGGCAACAGTGGGAGATTGCAGGTGGTACCTGACTTCAAATGTGCTGTTTGCGCAGGTAAACAAGTGACTCCTGTTCGAGCGGAAAGGGTGGTTTATGGGGATATATCTCTGGAATGTGTCGATAAATTCTGTTACCTTGGTGATATGATTAGTGCAGGTGGTGGTGTGGAGGCAGCGGTGAATGCAAGAATTAGAAGTGGCTGGAGGAAGTTTAGAGAGTTGTTATCCCTATTGACATCGAAAGGGACCTCTTCCAGATTAAAGGGAAAACTTTATGCAGCTTGTGTTAGAAGTGTGATGTTGTATGGCAGCAAAACATGGGTGATCAAACAAGGAGGATTAACGGTAGTGTGAGCGAAATGGAAGGAGAATGGTGAGATGGATGTGTGATGTAACACTGGAGGATAGGAAATCAAATGTGGAATTAAGAGATAGGTTATGTCGAGAAAGCATTAGTGAGGTTATGCGTAGGGGTAGGTTGAGATGGTTCAGACATGTGGAAGGGATGTGGGTGGGTAGTTGTGTGAAGAGGTGTATAAATATGAATGTGAATGGAAGGAGAGCGAGAGGCCGTCCGAGGAAAACAATGGATGTGTTGCTGAGAGATGATCTTAAAGTTAAAGGTCTAACAAGAGGGCCAGCAAGGGATCGTGCAGCCTGGAAAGCAGCCATTAGGTGAAGCATGGCTTACACATGCAAGCATGGAGACGGCCGGAAAACGATGATGATGATGATGATGATGATGATGATGATGATGATGATGATGATGATGATGATGATGATGATGATGATGGATGCTGAAATTGCCATCCAAAACAAAAACAAGAGAAGTAACAATGAAACAAAATATTATTTTGAGGTTGTAAAGCTGTATTCACATTCTGGTGTTCTGCCAGAAGTCAGGTTCAGGTGCTGCCAAAGCAATTTCTAGGAAAGGGTTATACTGGGTGGTTTGCCATTGCCTTCCCAACAGTAGTTATGGCAGGAATTTGGAATTTGTTCAGCATGGCAGCGACAGTTCACCTTCTCTTCGTGAAGGACAACGTGGGATCTTTACCGTCCTCCAACTAATGCCAGCAGATGGGATGTCCGTTTAACATCCATCCGAGGGATGGCACACACATTGATGAATCACCTTACCTGTGAAACATCGGAATGATAGTTTATACCTGAGCTAATATTCAAACTCAGCCGAGACAGCTTATTGGCTGATTATAGGCAAGTGTGCATACCTTTAGGCCATCCTGCCAGCTCTCCACAGGCAGTGTGATGCATCAATGAGTGTGCCATCTGCCAGGATTGAACATTAAGCTGGGGACCGACTCGTCTGCCAGAATTGATAGCTGGTGAACGTTAAAGCCCCTAAAGTGTCTTTTTCAAAGACTAGGTGATCATTGTTGGCATCCAGGCCAAATTACAAATTCGTGCCTTGACTTCTTCCACTCGGACGGCAATAGCAAATTACCAAGGAAGACTCTTCGAGAGTCCCTGACAATCTGGAAAGGGTATGACATAAATCTATCCATCCATCTTAATGGTAGGCTGACAGTAGCTGAGAAGTAGCTTGCTTGCCTCCAAGCTGTCTTGGGTAGCTGTGAGTAGATCAGAAAGTTAGCAAATCTACTTCACGCAAACTCACGACAATTCCCATGCAAAGTCAACCTTGTTTGCACTGAACTTTGGTTGCCAAAAGGCTCACTTCCTGGACAGCATGTGGAAAACATATGAGGATAGCAAGTGTTTCCTGCTTCAAAGTTTTTTCACTCTGGTTGTGGGGTT
>NC_140977.1:34883231-34895731 GCF_056783735.1 Eptatretus burgeri | reverse complement strand
TGATCCATCTTGAAGTCGTTCCTTTGAATCAAATCTACATTTGCAACCTTTCATTAACGAGGCGAGCATCTTGTCTGAGAGGATTTGTTGAAGAGCCAATCTGCTTATCAAAATTGAAGAACCTGAAACCAATCTCAACCGGCACGGTTCCAGTTGGTAGGCTGTGAACATCCAAACTTTCATGACCGATTAAGTAGGAAGGTCACATCGTCCAGGAAGTTGATTGCCAAGGTAGAATGAGATGTATGAATTGATGGTACAAATTTTAAGATGCAGAAAGAGAAGTTTAAGAACTGCCTTTTATTAAAGGGATGCTCATAATGGAAGAGGAGCATGTAATGGAATCTCAGAAGGTGGCACCAGTTCTTGGAGAGCATAGTCGAAGCAGATGGCACCAGTCTCAGAAGAAATAAAGAATATTGAAGAGTTTAGAATTCAGCCAGTGTGATGTTTGTTTGTTTGTAGCAATTACCAGAGAACAGACAATTGTTTATAATCTCTTTGAAAATGATCTCATTTTACTATCAACATGACTGGTTTTCCTCACCACTTGATTTCATTTCCATGGCTTGAAGGAAGCCGAAAAGGAAAGATGAATACCGTTATGGAAAACAATGGAGCAGAGGAAAATAGTTCATCAGTCGAAAATCTCAGTTGTCATTCTCTCGGAAACACCTGCAAAAGCCGAAAGGTAGAAAACTCAAGTTCAAGCACTCAAAGGTAAGTCGGACTTGAATAAGAATGCCAGAATTATTAACTGCAGCCCAAACAGAGGTTTCTTTATTATCTTTAACTTGTTCACTTTTTTCAAACATTTATATATCAACTAATTGGTATAACTGAATGATGCATCACCTGTTAAAGCACTTCACCACCCATAACTGCACCAACTATCACAAGTGTTCCGAAACTTTGGGATACAACACATACAAATGTTGAGTGAAAGTTTCACTTTGAAACACTTTATGGAAACTCAGAGGCAGGTAGAGTATTGATTCCATGCTCCCGATGGTATAATAGGCAGTAGTCCAATGACATGTCTCACTTGTGAGTGGTATATAGTATGGGCATTCACTCTGTTGATGTGTGTGGGTGTGACCCTAAATAACCTCAGCAGCAGGATGTGCGCAAGCATGCATTCTGTTGATCACAAACCCACTATAAGCTGCTCACTCGGTGCAACCTGTTGAGCGTAATAGTGTAATAGTGCTGCAATTTAGTCTCCCTTAAATAAAAGCTGTACAATTTCTCACCAGACTCGAAAGGCACTTCCATAATCAGCCACCATCTTGATTCACGTAAACATCGATGTGATGGGAGAGAGGCCGTTCTGGATGAAAGTTAAGCTTGGGATAATTGGTGACATGTGGTCAGGCATGTGATTTGGGTCTGAAGAAATTATCTGAAGATTGACTTCTTGCAGGCCAATGGCCTGCCCAAAGTGCCGAAGGCACTAAGGGGGAGAGTAGAAGGAGGGGTGGGGGCGTTGCCCCCCCATCCTTGGTGGGGGTCTGGGGGGTTCTCAGACCCAATAAAATTTTGAATTATCCACTGCAAATAAAGCAATTTCCTGGAAAATTGAGCTTAATTTTGAGGTTTTGAGGAAAGAATAGTTGAAGATGGTGTATGCTTCGAACAGCCTCAGATTTGACAATGACACGTCACAGTTGGATAGCCATCTGTGTGAAACAAATCTCTTGGGCATTGTGAAACCAATTCTAATCAATACAAAGATCACTTGGAGAAAGTCTCGCAAGTCGGGGGATCACTAGATATCATTGAAGATGTCGGTATGAAGTTCCTCAATTCTATGGTGAAACAGCTGGCAAAATTGTCGAGTAGCATTATGGACATGATGACGTATGTCTCCAACCAAAAAAACTTGGATTTCTGCGAATAATCGGAAAAAAAAATCACATCTATGTGTATGCAAAGTGGTGAGATGCGAAGTGACACAGACACACAAATTGTGAAAACAAAAATACAAGTTTCACGAGATCAAGATTTGTATACTCTCCGCGACAAAAAAAAACTGAACATGTAGAATTGATAATGTAATTATTGAAGGACTGTTCCAGCATTCATTCGAAGTGCCTTTTTGGCACGAGGGATGTGCAGAACACATGACTGCAAATTTCACATATTGCAATCACATCATGCAATAATCGTTCAGCACGTGCTATGTGTGCACCGTTAGGTTTTTTTTTTAGAGGTGACATGAGGAATTCATAGCAAATTCGAAACAGTCTTTCCAAGACAGCATGTGGCTCATCCAAAAACAACAATGCTTACATTCTTAAACAATCCATTACAACGCCATGTCTGTCAGAAAATGAGAGGAATCAAATCATTGGACAGAGTCTTCCATTCGCCGTGTTGCAAAGCTCTTTAACGTCAGGAGAGGAACTATTTATGACCTCAGAAGAGGTTATCAAGCCACTGGATCACCAAGAGATATGCCAACAAGTGTATGTCCCAGGATAACAACTCTTGCTCAGGACAGATACATTCACACGACCCATCTATGTGATCAGTTTCAAACTTTCCAGAGTACTGCAAACACACTCTGGAGGTCGTAGGATAAGTGTCAACATTGCCTTGAGGCATCTCCGTGATGCCAGGGATCCATGCTTGCTATCTTGTTCAATGTCTAAGTCTTGCACTACCACACATCCAAGCTTGCTTGCAGTGGTAAAATCAGCATGTCTGATGGACACAGAGGCAATGGGAAAGTGTCATGTTCAGTGATGAATGCAGGTTTAAAGGCATGATTGCTGTGCACAAATCTACAGAAGATCTAATGAGTGAATTCTCCATGGATGTGTCCAGGAAGCCACAAATTTTGGATTTGGAGGTGCCATGTTGGGTGGTATTGCAAGTGACAATCTGATGGCAGATCAACACATGAATAAGAAATTACAGCAACATGCGTTGCACTAAGTCACGGGTTCCCAACCGGGGGGAAATTTCCCCCAGGGGGGAAATTTGGGTGTTTCAGGGGGAAATTCTAGTCTGGAATTAAAATTCTGGAAATTATCAGAAAATAATTAGAAAATAATTTCCAGTAATAGCCTTCTGTTCTTCTCTTCTCAGGAGTACCCATTTCCTGAACTTTACCCGCTTTCATTCTTATGTTTTATTTTCTTTCTTCTTTTTTAGTTTGTTCTTTTCTATTACATGTCTTAATATGATCTCTCTTGTTCTTTTCAGGTCCGCAAGTGATCATGTCGAAAAAACGGATATATTCAGAAGCATATCTAGACTTCGGTTTTACGTTCGTTGTGAATAACGGGGAACATCTGCCACAATGTGTCATCTGCACAAAGACCTTGGGGAATGGTAGCATGAAGCCATTCCAGATGAAGCAACACCTTCAAGGATGCCATCCCGAACTACAGAACAAGGATCGTGAATACTTCAAGCTGAAACAAAATTATCTGAAGAAGTTGAGACTGGACTCAACTGGAACGTTTCGTCAGCAAACGGACGCTATTGTGAAAGCGTCATACGAAGTCTCGTACAAGATTGCGAGGGAGAAGAAACCACACACAATTGGTGAAACATTGGTGAAGCCCTGTATGCTGCAGTGCGTGAAGTTGGTCCTTGGTGAGGCTGCCCACAACAAGATGACCCAGATTTCCCTTTCAAACAACACCATTCGGTCACGGATCAATGATGTGGCTGAGAGCATCAAGAACCAAGTTGTTCAGAAGGTTCGAGGGTCACAGTTTTTTTTCGATTCAACTCGACGAATCGACAGATGTTGTGAATCTGTCCCAGCTGTTGGTCTTTGTTCGTTATACCACCGAAAAAGGAATTGCAGAAGAATTCCTCTTCTGCAAACCTCTCCAAACCACGACCAAAGCTCAGGATGTGATGGACCTTATCAATGACTTTTTCGAAGACAGCAACATCAGCTGGGAGTCTCTGGTTGGGGTGTGCACGGATGGTGCCCCAGCCATGCTCGGCTCTCAATCGGGGTTCGTCACGCTCGTCAAGCAAAAGAATCCGGGAGTGGAATCGACACACTGTCTGATCCACAAAGAGGCGCTTGCTTCGAGAACTCTCCCCAAGAACTTCAAGCAGCATCTCGAGACTGTCATCAAAGTCGTCAACTTTATCAAGGGTTCCGCTCTGAACACTCGGCTGTTCTGTCGGCTCTGTGAAGGCATGGAAGCCGACCACGAATCGTTGCCATTTCATACTCAGGTGAGGTGGCTCTCAAAGGGAAACATGTTGCAACGAGTCCTGGAATTGTTTGATGAGGTGGTAGCCTTCCTTCGGGCCCAAGAGAATGTTGTGCTTCTGGAGGCGTTGAAGGGTGAGTTTTTCCGTGTGCGGCTGTCCTACTTGTCCGATATTTTCAGTGCATTGAACGAGCTCAACAGGAAACTGCAGGGCAAAGGGACCAACATTCTTTTTCAGTCGGACAAGATCAGAGCTTTCATGGCTAAACTGGAACTGTGGAAGAAAAGAGTGGGGAGTGGAAGTTTTTCCTCATTCCTCGCTCTGAACGAATGTGTGGAGGCGTGTGGTAGTCTACAGTGGTGCACATCCGGATATGCAATAAACCGAGTTACAGGAACCCTCACGACTCTACGTGCCTCATTGCTCACCGGACACCACACTATCCCATCCTCGTCACCAGTGTGGTGTCCGGTGAGCAATGAGGCACGTAGAGTCGTGAGGGTTCCCGTAACTCTGTTTATTGCATATCCGGATGTGCACCACTGTAGACTACCACACGCCTCAAGCGGCGCGAACACCTATATGCCTTGCAGACACGTGACTACCAAAACCACTCCTCCACGCCCCCACAACGCTCCCCGCATTGTGCCTTGCCCACGTATGCCAATACACCACAGCACCAGGAAGAAAAAGTCTTCAACCCTCTCTTCCAGGCCTCACAGTACACCATACCACCCTGGCTTGTGGTACACCGGCCAACAGTTCATTCAAAGTCCTTTTAAAGTGCTCGTGCTTTCCCGTGCCTTTTTGTGGCTGTATATCCTCACCTGGCTACACCCACTAACAATAAGATCCACCCCCCCCCCACATGCAATGTTATCTCCAGCTGCACTTTTTTATAACTTACATAAGCTGCCTCCTCAGCATCATGTTTCACAACATGACTTACTCTGGCAATTTCCCTGTTAACAAGAGTAAATATACGCTAAGCGAATCACATGGACCAGAATACACTCCAACAATCTAACTTTGGATCCCCCCCCCTTTCCATGTAATAATATACTTTATAACAGCCTTCCAGCCACCAGCCCCCAACATGACTAACGGAAAATATCATTTTAAAAGTTGATTTTAAACTTACCCTGTGCATTCACAAGGCCCAGATATGATGACCTGTCTGCCCATCAGTATTCAGAAGCACACAAACCAGAACTTTTGTTTTGTGCAGAGTACACTCCAGCTTTCTCTCGAGGGAAGTTTTGGCTTTTTCATAAGCTTTTTGAGCCATTATAGCGAACAAATCCTATCGCGGATGCACAATAACAGTTCACATGCCCCTGAAGATCATTACTTCTCGGGGTTTCTATGCATTCATGCCTAAAACTCTGGGGCGGATTACATCATTTTGAAAGTCTCGTATTCAGCATTATCATTTCTGTTTATAACTATTTTCTCTGGGAGAGGTTTGCACCTCATTTATGTCCCATAATGTGAAAGAAATAAATCACATGAACAACAATCACATGTTCGTTTATTTATTAATTTTTTTATGGTGAAGAGTGTGTTAAGCAATTCAGAAAAAAGTGCTATGACTGAGGTCTCAAAACTTCTGCCATCTATGGAACCTCCTTCCAGAGGAAATTCTGTCTCACTCTTCAATTTAGGAATTCAAACTAGTAGTGCACCACCATCTCTTGTCATCCCCAATTCTGACCCATGATCTTCACTACACCCCTTTAAACTTTCCTAACCAACTGTGATTATGGATGGAGACTTGCTGGTTTCAGTGTCCCTGCACCCTCCTCTTTCCTTGATGTTTTGTCCCACTGTCAGTTCTACCTTGCTCTTCCATGAGCCTCGCTCCTGTAAAGAGAAAAAAAACCTTTGTGACTCAAATGTAATGACACAAGTCACCATGAGAATGACAATTCCCTGCCAAATTACTGGGTAATTGAGTGGTCTAAAAAGCGATGTTATGGCTTGGATGTTATTTGCACGATTTTTTTAAAAGATATGATTCAAAAGGAGTATTACCAACCACCAAGTCAGGAGAGTCCACCTCCATTCCACCGTGCCCAATAACAGGTATTCCCAAGACAATCGACACATCCTGCTCACAAATATTCTTGCTCACATCTGTCTCTGAAGCTCATAATTGCGATAAACAGGCAATAATCACCTGAGGGATTGCGAGGTAAAGTTCCTGAAATACAACAACTACAGACTGCTTGAGAATAAGCAACGTTAATGAAACCGAAACGTGTGAACACTAATTGTTCCTTGCACAGTGGAAATGCTCATGGAGATAATTTTCCTTTTTTTAAGAGAAGGCTTGCAAATAGAGATCAGTTTAGAAACAGAATGACTCCACTGTGGTCACAACCTGCGACACACACACACACACACACACACACACACACACACACACACACACACACACACACACACACACACACACACACACACACACACACACACACACACACACACACACACACACACACACACACACACACACACACACACACACACACACACACACACACACACATTGCCTCTTCTGCTGCTTAACTCCTTCATCGTTGCTCATGTCCCACGTGTCTATGTGGTGAAAGATGGGTCTGAGAATAAAAATAAATCATGACCCACAGATCAGATTACATTCTCTAATCTGTCTCATCAACCTTGTGCCGTATCGATCCCGTGTTCCCATGTCAATGAATAAGATTAGACAGAGCCGTGTCTGTCCCATGTTCCCATGTCAATGAATAAGATTAGATAGAGCCGTGTCTGTCCCATGTTCCCATGTCAATGAATAAGATTAGACAGAGCTGTGTCTGTCCCATGTTCCCATGTCAATGAATAAGATTAGATAGAGCCACGTCTGTCCCATGTTCCCATGTCAATGAATAAGATTAGATAGAGCCGTGTCTGTCCTGTGTTCCCATGTCAATGAATAAGATTAGACAGAGCTGTGTCTGTCCCATGTTCCCATGTCAATGAATAAGATTAGATAGAGCCACGTCTGTCCCATGTTCCCATGTCAATGAATAAGATTAGATAGAGCCGTGTCTGTCCCATGTTCCCATGTGAATGAATAAGATCAGATAGAGCCACGTCTGTCCCGTGTTCCCATGTGAATGAATAAGATTAGATAGAGCCGTGTCTGTCCCATGTTCCCATGTGAATGAATAAGATCAGATAGAGCCACGTCTGTCCCATGTTCCCATGTGAATGAATAAGATCAGATAGAGCCACGTCTGTCCCGTGTTCCCATGTGAATGAATAAGATCAGATAGAGCCGTGTCTGTCCCATGTTCCCATGTCAATGAATAAGATTAGATAGAGTCACATCTGTCCCGTGTTCCCATGTGAATGAATAAGATCAGAAAGAGCCGTGTCTGCCCCGTGTTTCCATGTGAATGAATAATATTAGACAGAGCTGTGTCTGTCCCGTGTTTCCATGTGAATGAATAAGATTAGATAGAGCCGTGTCTTTTCCGTGTTCCCATGTGAATGAATAAGATCAGATAGAGCCGTGTCTTTTCCATGTTCCCATGTGAATGAATAAGATCAGATAGAGCCGTGTCTTTTCCATGTTCCCATGTCAATGAATAAGATTAGATAGAGCGATGTCTGTCCCGTGTTCCCATGCCAATGAATAAGATCAGATAGAGTCACATCTGTCCCGTGTTCCCATGTGAATGAATAAGATCAGATAGAGCCGTGTCTGCCCCGTGTTCCCATGTGAATGAATAAGATCAGATAGAGCCGTGTCTGCCCCGTGTTCCCATGTGAATGAATAAGATCAGATAGAGCCGTGTTTGCCCCGTGTTCCCATGTGAATGAATAAGATTAGATAGAGCCGTGTCTTTTCCGTGTTCCCATGTGAATGAATAAGATCAGACAGAGCCATATCTCTCCTGTGTTTCCATGTGAATGAGTAAGATTAGATAGAGCCGTGTCTGTCCCATGTTCCCATGTGAATGAATAAAATGAGAAAGAGCCATGTCTGTTCCGTGGTCCCATGTCAATGAATAAGATCAGATAGAGCCATGTCTGTCCCGTGTTCCCATGTGAATGAATAAGATCAGATAGAGCCGTGTCCGTCCCGTGTTCCCATATGAATGAATAAGATCAGATAGAGCGATGTCTGTCCCGTGTTCCCATGTGAATAAATAAGATCAGATAGAGCGATGTCTGTCCCGTGTTCCCAAGTGAATAAATAAGATCAGATAGAGCCATGTCTGTCCCGTGTTCCCATGTGAATGAATAAGATCAGATAGAGCGATGTCTGTCCCGTGTTCCCATATGAATGAATAATATCAGATAGAGCCATGTCTGTCCCGTGTTCCCATATGAATGAATAATATCAGATAGAGCCATGTCTGTCCCGTGTTCCCATGTGAATAAATAAGATCAGATAGAGCCATGTCTGTCCCGTGTTCCCATGTGAATGAATAAAATGGGAAAGAGCCGTGTTTGCCCCGTGTTCCCATGTGAGTGAATAAGATTAGACAGAGCCGTGTCTGCCCTGTGTTCCCATGTGAATGAATAAAATCAGATAGAGCCATGTCTGTCCCATGTTCCCATGTGAATGAATAAAATGAGAAAGAGCCTTGTCTACCCCGTGTTCCCATGAAAATGAATAAAATCAGATAGATAATAATCAAAATGAATCCAAACGGGGGATTTACCTTTATATCTGTTACCTCAGTTTTATTGTGTGCATGTGTGTGTGTGTGTGTGTGTGTGTGTGTGTGTGTGTGTGTGTGTGTGTCTGTGGTTGAATGATATTGTAATTAGTTCTGTCTGTCTGGCTGTCTGTCCATCCATCTGTCCGTCACGCCATCTCCTAAACTGTTGGGGAGAAATTTAGCAAACTTTGTAGTTATGATCAAAACATGGCAAGAAGGTGCAAGAGCAGTAGCATTTTGGCTCTGCCACCTGGGTGGGGTCAAAAGGTCACATACCAAAAAATTGCAATTATGGGCTCATTTTAAACATTTTAAAATGAAACTTTGTACATGCAATCAACAATGGGGGACACATGAAATATACACCAATTTTTTTGGATCTGACCTCCGGTTCATGCCCCTGGGGGTGGAGACTTGCGGTCACAGGGGTCAAAATGGAAAAATATTTTAAACTCAAAATTTGATATTGGATCATTCCTGGTGGAACATCTTTCAACTTTGCTTTCGGTGGGAAGATGGGGGATTTGCGATGGCCTGCCATTGACTTAGTTCCTTGTTTTGTTTTGTTCTTTTATGCCAAGAATAAATGTGTTTATGATCAAGATGGTGTGACCCATTTGTCTCTGTGGTGCAAGTCTGCTCTGAATTAAATCATTTGGGAAATTAAGAGAATGGGTATCCATCCGCTCGATCAGATCGGCCGTCCGAGCCACACCATCATGGCGGTGCCCTCACCCTTGACAATTCTTTCTATAAACAGCTAAAGAATCATTATAAATTATCATGGAAATTAGAGGTTGAGGGGGAACTGTGAAATATGAAAGCAAAATGTGAGAAGAGCAGAACTGCATGCATGAGATGCAAGGGAGAATGGAAGGTGCAAAGAGTCACATGTGGCTCGGAAGCAGGTTGTGTTATTATTGTAGCAAAAATGTAGTTGCTAATTCCAGCACAAAACTAGTGGTCTGTGTTGGGGCACAAGAGAATAAAAACATACGAATAAAGGATGACAAGGTGCTGACGTTTCAAGCTTTACCCTCCACTGTAGGAAAAGAGCTCCGTTGAAGGGTGAAGCCCAAAACGTCAGCACCTTGTAATCCCTCATGGCAGATAACTAACCATTATATGCTTACATTATTATCGCGCTTGAAAGTAAGGAAGGGGATGAAACAAGCAACTGAAGAATAATGAAGAATTACAAAAACTACACATGCACACATGTTTCAGCCACTAAACTACAACCTTGTGTTTTATGACCTTTGTGTAAAAAGAATGTTTGAAAATATTGAGCCAAAAATCAACAAACACGCTGTTTCCTTTGTATGTGTCAGTCAGAGTTTCAAAGCCTCAATAATACCAAATGTGGGACAATAAGAAGTGGTGGCGGGAATACCACTCAGCGAACTTAAAGGACAGATTGGGTTTGCACACTTCACAGCGTAACGCTCTTCCCTTTAATCCATGGCAAGGTGGAGTGATTGGAAGGTTCTGACCTCGTGATCACAATGCACACCGCAAATCCACAGACCTATTTTATTTAAAGCTGGCGATGGTTGGTGCTCATTCCGCAAGGCATGCGTGACTTTTCAATGCAGCATTTCATGACATTTTGATTGGCTTTGATCCTCTTTTGATCCACCTACCCACAGGGTTCGTCCTGAAAATACGTATTGGCGGTGAGGACTGTCAGGCACAAATTCTATACATTCACAAAATTGGTCTCCAAAGTTCAAAACTGAAGGCACCACCCACTGGTAGAACTAGCTGCTCAATTGGCAAGGTGCAGTAAGATATTTTGACTGCCAAATTAGGAGGGGGTGGAGGGCATTTGTAATGCTCTATTGTCGATGGCATCGTCACTCACAAATGCATTCTTTACAGAGGAATGTTGTAATAACAGGGGGAGGGGAAAAAGGGTGCTGGTTGGAAGGGTAAGATGTATTTGGGGGAGGTTTAGAACTATACAAATGAGAGAGCAGAACAAGATTTGGTGAAAATGGTCATTCTCAAATGAATGGATACTGTCACTTACAACATTATTTTTCATCTGTTGAGTCAAAAGCTCAAGTATTTTATTTGTACGAAAATGCTAATGTTCCTTTTGGCGCAAGGTTGTCAAACCAAATGCAACTGCTGCTACTGCTGCGACTACTTTGACAACCCCAATCATTCAAACTTTGTGTGAGATTGGGGTCGTCAAAGTAGTTTTCATTTTTGCAGAGTGTTCTGTGGCTGTGCTGGTGATTATTACTTGTTCCGTCCTACCATTGTGCATTCTCCACCAAAAAGCTGCACATTGTATTATTAATCAACGAGAACAGCACTCGGTCGAGTGCATACCTCCGCCAGACTGAACAGTTTACGTTTTGTGTCCCACTGACAGGACTGATCTGGATCCGGACCTGAACCAAAATCTAATCGGCTTGTTCTACTCACCTAAACAACTTATCCACCAAACATGATATGCAAATCCTCTTCAAATTTAAAGTCAACCAGATGAAAATTGAGGACTTTAGAAATTTGGTCTATGTTTATCATTTGGCCCATTTTGACCTCAAAAATAATGGGTGGTTGAATTCCATGACTTGATGTGCAAATCCTGTTCAAATTTCAAGTCAATTGGATGAAAATTGACAATTTTAGATATTTGGCCCATGTTGACCTCAAAAATAATTGGTGGTTGAATTCACTGACCTGTTTGTGCAAATCCTCTTAAAATTTCAAATCAATCGGATGAAAATTTATGATTTTAGAAATTTGACAATGTTGTTGACCTTTGGCCTATGTTAACTTTCTGAACTGAAAATCAACAAGCCTCTTGCTTATTCAGAATTCGATCATTTTGTGAAGTTTCGTGAAGATTGGTTTGAAAATGTGACTGTAGGCGATTGACACACAATCAAACAAACAAGAAATACGTCATGCGTAACACGATACTTGCAAAATTCATCAAACAAATTTGACCTTAAAAATAAATACTGGTTGAATGCAATGACGAGATATGCAAATCCTCTTAAAATTTCAAGTCGATCGGATAAAAAAAGACAATTTTTGGAATTCTGTCCGATTGACCTTTTGGCCTGTTATGTGTTCACCTTTTTGGACTACGTTGACAACAAAATACTTAATAATCAAATCTTTTCAAATTTCAAATCAATGGAATGAAAATTGAGGATTCCATAGATTTTACTGAAGTTGTTGATCCTTGGCCGATGTTGACCTCAAAAATAATATGGTGGTTGAATTCAGTGACCTGATGTGCAAATCCTCTTCAAATGTCAAGTCAATCAGATGAAAATTGAGGATTTGAGAAATTTGACAAAGTTGTTGACTTTTGGCCTATGTTAAACATTTGACCTTTTGACCACAAAAACAAAAGGCTTCTTGCTTATTCCGAACTCTACCAGGTGGTGAAGTTTCATGAAGATCGGTTTAAAATTGTGACCTGTCGGCGATTGACATAGAAACAAACAGCCAAATAGACAGACAGACAGAATAATGCACACGGCCAACCAATATACTTGAAAAAATCTTCGATTTTTCTCAAGTAACAATTAGACAGGGGTGAACATAATCAAACCATAACCTTCGCTGGCGGATGTAAAAATGAAACCT
>NC_140977.1:34753231-34878231 GCF_056783735.1 Eptatretus burgeri | reverse complement strand
GAACAGGCATTCGATAATATGAGTGAGAAAAGTGGAAAAAAAACAATTTTTAGAAATTGTTGCGGCCTGTTCCAAGTCAAGGCATGGTTGAGCAGGTCAAAAAACATGGTGGCTTCAGACCCTAACGAGGTTACCTAGGAAACGCCTTCAGACCCCCATAGAGAGCGGTGACCGAGGATGCACCTGATGAAGGATACAATTTAATAAAGCCGTTAATTATCTTCAAAAGGGGTATTTTAATTAACCCAAACACCCAATTTTCAGCCATGCACTTCAATGGAGTTCCCTGAGTATGCATGCAAGGTTTCAGGCTGCGAGGTTTCATGGTTTTGGAGTTATGGAAGACACACACACACACACACACACACACACACACACACACCACACTGACTGACAAACACACACACACACACACACACACACACCACACTGACTGACAAACACACACACACACACACAGTGACTGACGCACACTGACATTAATTAGGATAGATTAGCATCTCGTCTTTTCCTTTTGTATTGCTTTAGTAAACCATTTATAAGCCTGGTGTTGGCTTAGTGGTTAGGGTGGCGGCTTGGGATCCGAGGTTCCTGATTTCGGGCCCCGTTGGCTGCTGAATTAAAATACACCAGGAGGTTGACTCAGCCTGTCATCCTTCTGAGGTCGTCAAAATGAGCACCAGTGTACTGGTAAGGGGGACACTGCATCAGCGGCATAGCCGTGTCCCAACCAATCATGCAACCAGCAGCCACAGGCTGCACTCGATAGAGAGAGAGTAAACCATTTTATTTGTAAGAAGCATCTTCCCGCGTTCTTGTCTTCATGTGTGTTAGGACCAACTGCTGGTTGCACAACACGTTTGAATGGCCTTTGAGGAAGGGTAAATTGTAGTAGGTATTCCCGCAATTGGAGCGTGGCAACATAAGGAAGTGCTGTCCACTTGCATTAGCTTGCAGGTTCATTTGACCATTCGCACAGGTCTTGGACCTCCGGTGCAGAGGGTCTGAGTTAGCAGGACCCCCTGATGCATCAATATGTAATCACGAGGCTACACCAAAAGACGCCAAAGTATTGGCTGCCATGGGTTCTGCCACAAAAACCAAAAAGCCGAGTAATGATTGGTCGAAATTGCAAGAAGAGTCTTGCAATTTCGATGATTTTGCTGGTAAGATGGAGGTGATGACGCCGGAGTAACAAGGGGAACCAGTGGATCTTGCAGTGGTTTCTGTGACATGAAGACCTCAGTTTTTTAGTTTGCATTTACTTTGGAGGTGAGATTATACAATACAGATTTTCCTGCCATAGCTAAATCAGCTCATCTTCACGTTCTTCCATCCAGAAGTTCCCTATTTTGTTTGGGTAGAAGAAGTGAGGCAGTGCTAAATGTAATTTTATATCACCGGAAATTCACACTAATCAATTTTATACGAGAATACCACCAAGTTGTGTCACGTCGGAATAAACAGTTTGGTGTGGCCTCGGCCTTCGTTGAAAAGTGATTTGGTTTGGCACACCTAAAGGTTTGTTTATATATGTGATACTACATGAAACTTGGTCCTTTGCTTGCGCAGCTGTCACACATGAATGATATGCACTTTCTTACCACCCGGGTATGATTCTCAACCATCTTGGTCCAAGCTATGAGATTCAAAGTACAAATTAAAATCATGGCCAAAACAAATGAACCTATCTCAGGCAATGTAGGTTGAAGAGGAAGACAAACTGTGAAAGAAAAGTATTCAGCTCCTCAAGTTTGATGACTGAAAATGAACAGATGCATAAGATCTGAATGTGATTAAGGAGTAATAGCTAAGAATCCCCACATTAAATGATCAAACATCCCAAGTCTCACATTTGCTGCCATCTGTAATTGTTGAATCTTGGAGTCTTTGTGAGTAAACTACCAGAATGAAACATAGTGTTTGGATGATCAAGGCATTTATGTATTGAACATTCTCAAAGTCTGCCTTTAACATGTAAATTCCGAAAAGATAACAAACAACAATGCAAACTGGAAGGGTACTTGGTGGAGCGCATACCTCCGCCACATAATGCCTGATCCACGAGAATATATCGGGCCAAATACATTTTTGAACTAGAACGGGCACTCGGTAGAGCGCATACCTTCGCCGCCGCAACTTTTTTCCGGGCACATTTGAAAAACGTCATTTTAAAACGTCCATGACGTCACAACCATCAGTCCGATTTACGTCAAATTTGGTGTGTAACCTCCTTGAAGGCAGTCCAACAAAATGGAATGATAAACACTGAAAAATTAAAAAGTTGAAAAATGACGTCATCTTTTGACGTCATTTTGACACACTTCCGGGGAAGTCACGTCCAATCAGGGACTACCATTCTGAAAGCTCGTAGTTCACTGAACGTTTTAACGTTGGTTTCATGTCGATAGCTCTACTAGATCTGAAGCTATGCCTACAAGTATATTATGACCTTGAGTATGACCTTGACTACAGAGTTAATTGGCAAAACCTGTACATCAATAAACAGATATTTTGGTATTGATCCTAATGCCTGGATTTGGGAGACTTTGCTTTATAAATTATATAGATATTTGAATGTAAAATATCAGGACATTTTAGCCACAATTGAAAAACGTCATGTTCAAACGTCAATGACGTCATAACGGTCAGTCCGATCGAAGTCAAATTTGGTGTGTGATGTCCTTAAGGTAAGTCCTACAAAACGGTATGATCAAAACTGATGAGATCTAAAATTGAAAATTTACGTCATCTTGTGACGTCATTTAGACGCACTTCCGATGACGTTGCGTCAAATCCGACACTACATATCCGAAAGGTATCTCGTCATGGAACAATATGGCGGTGGTTGCATGTCGATATCTGTATATGAAGGAAGTTATGCTCAAAAGAGTGTTTTTGACCTTTTCATGACCTTGACCTTGACCTTTGACCCGATCGCTCCGAAAATCTAATCAAATCGTCCTTGGATACTCACGAATCATCCCACCAAATTTCATGCAATTCGGTTTAATACTTTCTGAGTTATGCGAATAACAAACAAACACAGATATTTACAAATAAATAAATACACAGCGACCAAAACATAACCTTTCGCAGAATTAGAAGGTAAACATCATGCTATACAGTACTATATCGTTTTTGGCCCGATCTCTCAATGGTGAAGAATCACTTAAAAAAATTAAATAATTCTCGTATCCAGATCCGGATTTGGATCTTCACCAAAATCGTTTGTTCGTGGTGACACACTCAAACCTGTCCACCAAATTTCATCCGAATCCTTACACAACTGTTTGAGATATCGTGCTATATATCGGTTTAACCCTATCTCTCAAAGGTGAAGAATCACTTTAAAAAATATCAGATCCGGATCCGGAATTGGATCTTCAACTAAATGCAATCAATTCTTCCTCGTCACACACTCAACGTATCCACCAAGTTTCGTCAAAATTTGTCCACAACTTTTTGAGATATCCTGCTATGTATCATTTTGGCCCTTTCTCTCAATGGTGAAGAATCACTTTAAAATTCTAGTAGTTGGATCTAGATCTGGATCTTCACCAAAATCTAACCAGTTCATGCTTATCACACACCAAACCCGCCCACCAATTTTTATTTGGATCCGTCTGCAGCTTTTTGAGATATATTGCACGAAGACAGACAAACAGACAGACAAGCCGGTAGGCGGCGATGGGTCGCCGAGCATGAAAACTATAAGATATAGAGCAAAATGGATGTCATATAGCGGATAGAGAATCACCTTAAGATTATGCATATCAAATCTCATCCAGTTCCATCTCCTGATAACTACTCGGTATCCATTTGAATGAAAAGTACCGAAAATGCGGTTTGAAATCGGAAATCCCCAAAGTTTGAGGGGGTGCTGTGGGTGAACAAAGATCTAAATCGAAAATCCGGCTTGATCGTTTGTGCACAATGTATTCCAGACGATTAGTGTGAATTTTCATGACCATCCGACCATAACCCAAGGAGGAGTAGCATTTGGCGCGAAGGCACCTCCAGCTCTCGCATATTATCGATGTTTGCACTAATTGACCTTTGACCCCTGACCTAAGCGAAATCGGTCAATATGTCCTGAGGCAAAGTTGTAGTACTCATTGAGTACCATGAACCTGCAGCGTTTCATTCATATTGATGCACTCACCTGGTCGCTAGGGGGCCTTCAATTTTCGCCAATTTTCGCGCATACCCTAATTGTAGGGGGCGCTGCGGGTAAAGTATTCCATATATCACAAAAAACGGAAAATATTTGATACAGCATTACCTGTAGATCATTGTTGGCAAATTTCATAACCCAACGTGGGATAATGGCTTTTGGAATTGATTTCGCGTGAACAGTACTGATTTTGAACGGTTTTCGGTTGTTGCTAGGGAACCAAAGCGTCCTTAGCAACCATCACAATTTCCAAAGCACGAGGTCATAAGATGTACCTACCACCCGAATTTGGTCAAAATACGCCCACGTTTACTACCAATTATGCTGATGACAAACGAACAAACATCCAAACAAACATCCAAACAAACAGACAGAATTACTGACAATAAGGGTCACCTATTTCTGCGACCCAACAAACAGACAGAGAGGGGGCGAAAACAACCTCCTCCACCTTCGGTGATGGAGTAAAAACAAAACCATTGAACTGACAATCGCAGGGCCACCGGTTTTCTTCCTGACCGTGGATTTCTCATGACCCAAATTTCACCAGTTGGTTCGTAAGATGCAATCAAAACTTTGTATTAATCCATAAACTGGACTGAAAAAAACAATCCGTGGATCAATCAGTTCATCGAGCAGTTTTTGGAGTGATTTATATATTATTATGCATGCCAAATAGGACAATTTTACGTACTCACTTACAATGTGTCCCTATTTCTCCTTGTCATCCCTTCCTCCTATTCCTCCAAACTTCCTTCCGTGCTTCCAATCGAACCTACCACGGTTTCTTCATTGTAGTCTGACATAATATTTTGGTTACGTGGTCACGGGAACTATGAGCAGACCACAGGATGTTTGAAAAGACAAAGAACAAAAATCTGGCCACTCACTTTTGTTGACGTGAGAAGAGGTGACGGCTGATCTCACTCGCTCGTGTGTAAAAGTGAGATATCATTATAACCAAGGGCAAAGTCCTTCCTTGGCACACCTGAACTCTTATCCACCCACAAAGCCTTTATCCCCAGCTTTATGGACTCGTGCTCTCCCCTCTAGGAGGCCTTCCATGTCAGACATGATATCAGTGCCATTTCTCTCGACATAGCTCATGCTTTTGATACAGCCTGGCATCCTGCCTTGCTCTCCAAACTGGCTGCCTATGGAATCCAAGGCTAACTCCACTCTTGGATTACTGATTTCCTACACTCTCAGAGCCAACATATGGCCCTCAATGGAATCATCTCCTCTCTCTCTGTCTGTCAGGGCAGGAGTGCTCCAAGGCAGTGTTTTTGGCCCCATCATATTCATAATCTTCATCAATGATGTCTCTGATTGTCTGGAAAATCCTCTTTATCTCTTTGCTGATGACACCACCCTCTGTCATGACATGCCTCATCCTTCAAATAGACAGGCAGCAGCCTTTTCTGTATCTTCAGACCTTGAGAAAATCACAAACTAGTCAAACATTTGGAAAGCAGTATGTCTTGTAATCCTGAGAAATCCATCTCCATATATATATATATATATATATATATATATATATATATATATATATATATATATATTTATATATATATATATATATATATATATATATATATATATATATATATATATCTCTCTCTGTCTCTCTCTCTCTCTCTCTCTCTCTCTCTCTCTCTCTCTCTCTCTCTCTCTCTCTCTCTCTCTCTCTCTCTCTCTCTCTCTCTCTCTCTCTCTCTCTCTCTCTCTCTCTCTCTACAAAAGGACTGCATGCAGGACCTTTTTCAACAGCCCTCTCGAATAAGTTCTGTCACTCAAACTCTTTCTTTGGCAAACCACATTTCAAAGTTGGCCTCCAAAGCCAGTTGCTGGGCATCTTCCATTGTGCAAAGTCCTTCTTTTGGCACACCTGAACTACTATCCACCTGCAAGGCTTTCATCCGCAGCTTGATGGAATAGTGCTCTCCCCCTCTAGGCCCCTGCCTCACACCTTGTTTAGCTTGAGGCCATAAAAACCAACGCCTTCAAGATCATTGTAATCTCACACGATTAATCTGTCCATGCCATCTGAGTCTAATAACCTATCACTTTACCATCGTTGAGAGGTCGGTGGTCTATCTGTCTTTTCCCACCTCCTTTCTGGTCTTGCACCCTCTGCCATCTCCATGTTTGCTCACCCCCTCACCCCTTCCTCAGTGTCTGCAGGGTGAATGTGGTCCACCAGTAGCCCCTTTTTCATGAAACTCACAAAATTCAGAATAACTGCTCACCTCCACTCATTTGTTCATCTTTCTTCCCACCTATGGAACTAACTGACACATTCTCTTCAATCATATTCTTCCCTCAAGGTCTTCAATGAGCCCACCTTCTCAGATAATCCCCCATCAAAAACTATGATCTTTTCAACAACGGTTAATTAAACCCCACCCCCAAATTTTGCTCCTGTATCCCATCTTATCCACTCCCTGCGTTCTCCCCAATCACTCAACCTTACCTGTGCATCCTTTGTTGTCTGTCTCCATTTATTTTCTCCCTTGGCCCTGCGCTGCTGTTTGCATTTCCCCCTTATATTTATGCTATTCCTTTTGTTATGTGGCCTCCTGATCCATTCTGTGTTCAAGCTCTTCCACGAGCCTCGACTCTGCACACAAAAACAAACTCATTTTCCCTCCAGGTCTTCAAGAGAGCTGTTCACCACCATCTCAGATCATCCCCCATCCAAAATCCTGATCTTTTTGTCTTGCCCTAATAACCTTCCTCAAGCCCACCTATTTCCAAATTTCTAGTTTTTCCTTCCTGAGAGTTTGCTTCTGTATCCACCTTGTCCATCCCATGTGCCCTCCCCTACCCCTCATTCTTTCCCACATTCCTCTATTTTGTCCATCAATTCTGCTGTTGGTGTGTGTTCTCCCCTCTCTTTCTGCTGTTCCTTTTGTTGTATTACGTCCTGGTTTTTGTTATCTTACGTCCGATGTTCTACCTCCTGGACTTCGTGTAAAAAAGTGTAAATATTTTTCACTTGCCCTCCCTTCCTCAATCATGGTATGGATGCAATAACAGCTGTAGATTAAAATAATCAAAGTTTGAATCGCAAAGAGTACAAACCATCCACCTGCCAAAACAAATGAAGGCAAGAGGAAACTGCCACAACATTAAATTATGCAACAAGGTGAGAGAAAGAAACAACAAATGTATTCAATGAGACAACCATTGGAATGAACAACATTAAACAGCAGCCAATGATGTGAATGAGTTTCATAAGAAGGAAGAAGAGAGGAATCAGAATTTTGGAGTCATGTTCGGAATATCTCCAGACCTTGTTCGGTAAGTGGCTGTTGTCTCCTCACAAGAGAAGATTGTAGAAATGTAACCACTTTGTTGTTTGCATTTGAAAAGCCAACACTTAGCAGGTTGAATTGACTGGACTTACCACCGGTATTAAATCGCAGGTGTGGTATTATATACCGTGGTGAAGCAAATGCTTTTCCCACCAAAAAAATAAAATAATTGCCCACAGAACATGTCAGGTGGTTTTAAACTTTGGTGTTATGCTGAAGCTCTACATTCTAATATAAATAAAAATATTCCTATCATAATCATACTTGTCTTTACGAAACAAATGGAAATCCACAGACCTGTGAGTTAGGCTTTTTAACAATTATGCTGTGATGGTGGTGATGGGGCAAATGCTCTTCGCCCCGTCATTTTTGACTGGCTTTAAACACTCATATAAATGTGTGTGTGTGTGTGTGTGTGTGTGTGTGTGTGTGTGTGTGTGTGTGTGTGTGTGTGTGTGTGTGTGTGTGTGTCTGCAACGCGAGGCTCCACAGCACAAACCAGCAAACCGATTTCAATGAAACTTGGCGATCAGGTGCCATATGAGCTGGGAGTGTGCGCATTTGAGTTTCGTTGCTAATGCTTCAGTCACATTTGGCTGGGTGGCCGTAAGGTCTAAAAAATCTACGACCACTAGCAATTATAGGGTGGCCGCAGTATTTCCACGGTCACACAATGTCGCAGTCACATATGTTTCAATTTTTTGGGTAGCCACACGGGGTATTTCGAAATTGTGGAGACCGAAAACGTGGGCCCGTACATTTTGTAGACCCTCCGGCCGCCGAGCCAAATGTGACTTGGGCCTTACCTCGTGTTTTCACCTTCATTTGTGATGTTTGTTTTTTTAATCATCTTGTGTTTTAATTAATAACAAAAAAAGCAATCCGATCACGTGGTGTAACAGACTGTCGGGCAAGGATTGAATTTCACAGCAAAACCAGTTGTAATTTGGAATATCCATGATTACGTCAGCCCGATGCGTTTGATGAAAGTGATTGTGGTTCTGCGGGCATCATGTTTGATGAGCTGCCCCGGGGGCAGCGCTCTCGCAGAGTGCGCGAGCGATCGGAACCCAGGCCAGAGCACGAGCCTGTGTGGACCTTTGGTTGTGGTGATTGTCCCAGTTTACATACAATACACCGCCACCGAAGGTCATTTACTCATCTTATTTTACCTTAAACATGGGGAATTTCAGTTTAAAGTGTCTTGAAAGTGGGTTTTCTTTGGGTCCACAAACGGATTAATTCACTCCATTATTTCTTATTGGGAAAATATTTTTGGAATCCGAACTTTTTGCAATCCGAACAGCCTCCTGGAACGAATTAAATTGGGATTCTGGGGGCACCACTGTATAGGCAAACACCTATACTCCGATCTCAAGCGGTAGCAATGGTGGACGCACGGTCGACGCAGAATGCCACGGAGGCAGTACGTAGGTGCACGGCGGGCGTAGGGGAACCATGCGTCGATCCTGCGTTGCCCGCAGGTAGTCACACAGACCGCAAGGCCACCGTACGGCGACCGTGGAAATAGTGCCGCCGCCGTAATTTTATGGGGGTTGGAAAAATGCATTTTTCATTGAGAAGAGCTTACGGCAGCCGCACGCATAGCGCAAGCCCACCGTATGCCCTACGTACGGTCGACGTGGAACACATGTACGTCATAGCTTGGCTTGTCGAATTGCTACGGCGAATGTAGAAATTAAAAAAGTTGTAACTCCGCGCTATAATTCCACGGCGCCCCTACGGCCTGTAAAATATAGCCAAACGGCGTAGAGCCTCCCTGAGGCCACCTCAGTTTCTCTGCGGCCGCCGCACGTTTCTGTCAATTCAGAGGGCGTACAGCCGCCGTATCCTCGCCGTAGAACAAATGTGACCTCGGTTTAAGCAACCACCCGTTGCTATGCAGCGGCCGAAAAACCGCGTTTTAAGAACCCAAACGGTAACTGACGTAGCGTGGCTGCTATGATAGGTAGAGCGATCGGACCAACTCCTGCCTATTCCTTGCATCCCCATCGAGTTATCGCGACAGCATAACGTTCCTCTCTCTCTCCTAGTTTCCGAATGGCAGCCCTCCGAATGCGGAAAGGTGGTGAACCAGGGAATATGTTAAGTGACCTTGACCTCGGAAACCGTCGACGGCGGAATGTTCAAATTCGGTGTATGGATAGAGTTTAATAACTACTACAAAATTGAACCGCAGCATTTTTCCAGATTCGATCACCAAGGGTGTCGGGGCTGAAATACTCTCACCATCTGCCAGTTTGCTGCTGCGACCGAGGACCCTCAGCTCCATCACTCTCTCTCTCAACGGCACTCGTTTGTCGTTGAACTCTTCTGTGAGCTTCAATCTCTCTCTCGCTCTCATGCTTTACGAGGGCACT
This sequence comes from Eptatretus burgeri, assembly GCF_056783735.1. Classification (NCBI taxonomy): domain Eukaryota; kingdom Metazoa; phylum Chordata; class Myxini; order Myxiniformes; family Myxinidae; genus Eptatretus; species Eptatretus burgeri. The sequence continues at coordinate 34,868,356 of NC_140977.1, read as the reverse complement.
ATGTTCAGCTGCAACCATTTCCCAAATTTGTTCCAGGACAAGCTGTGTTTTATGTTTGATTTATGCTTCTGAGAATTGATTTGATTCTGAGACTTTTCACCTGATGATCTTTATGGACCTTGTCTCTCTGTGTAAGTGAAATTTGTTAATTACTCGTTTGCTTCTTCTTGCTATTTCATCATTCAACATTTCATTGTTCTAGTATGTTAATGATATGGGGCTTGATTTGCCTTTCAAAATCCAAGGTATCTGTATCTGACATTCATCTATTTTTGTTATGCAAAGTTGCTGTTATTACCTTCGCATTCTGCGAAAGGTTATGTTTTGGTCGGCGTGTATTTATTTATTTATTTATTTATTTGTAATCTTGTGATTCGTATAACTCAAAAAGTATTAAACCGAATTGCATGAAATTTGGTGGGATGATTGGTTATTAGCCAGGAAGCATTCGATTAGATTTTGGGATCGTTCGGATCAAAGGTCAAGGTCACGAAAAGGTCAAAATCGTCTTTTTACGATAACACGGTCAATTTTTATTCAATTTGCATGCAACTAACGCCAAAATGTTCAGAATTCAACGCCTCATCTTGTGATATGCAATATGACACAATGACGCCCATACTCTTGTTACCGGTTAGGGGTCAAAGGTCAGTGGGGTCACGACCTTGAAAAATATGCGGTTTTTGTCATAACGCGGTCAATTCTTATTCGATTTGCATGAAACCAGCATCAAACGAGATTATCTTCTCTTGTTGAAACGTTGTATTCACCGAGCTTGCGAGTGAAGACTCGTCAAAACGACGTGAGTTGATTGTTGTTTAGTCCGTAGCCCCCGAAAGTCGGGGCGGGGGGGGTCATGACATTATAGATATGTGGTTTGTGTTATAAGACCATTCATATGAAACCAGTTCCCCACACTCATACCAAGAACAAAAAAAGTAGTGGCGGCGAAGGTATGCGCTCTACGAGTGCCCGTTCTTGTTGCAATGTGTAACACTCTTGTGACCAGCTCCCGTTAAGAGACAATGCACTACAGCCGAGACGAACTATGTCAATTACGTTACTCTATAGTTCGTCTACCTGATGATGTGCTTGTAAACATTGTATCGCTGGGAATTCCATGAACTCGAGGATGTCACACTGGTTATCACATGCAAGAAAAGAACCGAGTTGTCCAACCTCATTCTAGACATGTTAAAACTGTTCTTTAATGTGTTGGTAAGCAGTCACTTATTAATGTCAAACACATGGATCATGTGTTCCATCACTCGTTCTGCTTGATGCACGATCGTTGAAGAACAAGAATGATGATCTCGAGGTAACATTACAGTCACAACATGCAAACACTCATCTCATAGCTGTGACGGAAACCTGGTTTTCGCCCGAAAGACCAGCCTCTGCCTACCGACTTCCAGGATTTCAGCTATTCCATCATGATCGCAGGGATCGTAATGGGGGGGGGGGGGTCTTCAACTGTCGCATAGCCCCTCACCTCAAAACGATGTGGGTTAAGCTAACATCTTAAAATCGCCTACGATTATCAAAGGACGTTTTTGTGTGTGTGACCTACTTACCACTGCGATCCCCACATCAGATAGAAATTTAGTGATAATCTCATTGATATGGTCGACATTATACATGCACAATCTGACATTGTCTCGTTCATGATGGTAGATTTCACTGACTTTGACACTGCATCTGTGAAACAACACATACTTTTATCGCAAATTGTCAATAATCGGTCGTGCTGATTGCCACTAATAAACCTAACAGAGGTACTGCGATTTTGGACGAGATCCTAACGGACATTGCAAATCAGTACCACGAACCCATGATATGTGCTCGTGCTGTAAGCAGGGACCATTCCATTGTCGTGCTCAAGCCCATTTGTGAGCAAAACGGTATAAGATCAATAAAAGTCTCACATCGACCTTTCTGCGAGTCTGGTGTTCGCTCTTTTGGGAAGTGGATAACTGAAATGGACCAGTCTGTGATGAATAATATGATGGATCCCGAAGCCCAAGCCCAGTGGTTCCAACAGCTGATTACTGACCAGTACAGGCACTACTTTGAGACTGCAATTATCAAGCGCAGATGAACAATTGCCTTTGCAGACGTATTGTCAGCTGTGACGACAGTTTTCAAAGAGATGACGTCCACATCCTCAGAAAATTCAGAAATGAGGTACAGAGAGGAATAAAGACAGTGAAAAAGGAATATTATGCGTGCAAAATCCAGCATCTGAAAAAGATTGAAACCAGGCAAGTGGCATCAGCAGATAAGATATTTGACTGGAATGAGTAAATGACCTCCCCCCCACCCCACCCCCCCCCCACTGTGGCCTCCACCTCCCATGCTGGACTGACAAACATTTCCAATCGAAATTACACATGAATTGAATTGCTATTTTGCTAAAATCTGCACTGAATTCCCATCTCTCGACTTGTCCGCCCTTCCTGCATACTTACTGGCTGCCCCCCCTCCTTCCCCCTCCGTTTGAGCATCAAGAGGTCGACAACCGCCTTCACAGATTGAACTCATCCAAGGATAGTCATCCAATCGACGTTCCCACATGGCTCCTGAGAGAGTTTGCTTATGAGATTTTAGACCCCTTGGCCAGACTTTCAAAAAACGGTCTTCATTTCATTCATTTTCCAAATTGCTGGAAAATTGCATCAGTGTGCCCAGTACCAAAATCTGTGCTTGTTACTGATTTCAGCCAACTTTGCCTGATCTCAATGATGCCCATCCTGGCTCGCTTGTTTGAAGGCTTTTTGGCAGAATGGGTAATGGCCAACATCAAGCACCTTAAAGACCCACGTCAGTTTGGCAGAAAGGCAGCTCTGTCAACTACTACTTGGTCAGTCTTCTGGATGCCATTTACCGTGGTCTTGACAAGCCGAGCCACTATGCCAATATGACTGTACCATAGACTTCAAAAAGGCATTTGATTTGATTGACCATATGACAGCAGTTCGAAAGCTGATTCAACTTGACATCGACTTAGCGATCACCCCTACCACATGCAGTTTTCTTTCTGATCACTCACAGATCTGCAATACAACGGCACCACATCATCATCCCAGATCCTGACGTGCAGTGTCCCCAATGGGACTGAGTTTTGGCCCATTATGTTTTTGTTAATGGGTAATGACACTGTGCTTTGTTGTGATAACAGGTGGAAATATGTGGATGACCTTATGCTCATGGAGGTTGTCCCTAAATCACAAGAAGATGCTGCACAGACACGCTGTATGTTCTTTCTGCTTGTAGTCATGACAATTTTATGCAGCTAAAGCCTTAGAAATGTAAAGTTCTGCAAGTTAGCTTTCCGCATACTGACCCCCCTCTACCAGTGATTTGTATTAAGAACAGAGCACTTGAGATAGTATCTTCGATTTGTCTCCTTGGAACTTCTCTTCAATCGGCCCTAAAATGGAATTCGCCAATTCAACAAATTATATCGCATGCCTCGCGTCATCTCTACATCCTGTGCTCACTGAAGAGAAATGGTGTCCCCAATCCCCAGTGCGTACTTTATTCAGACACACCATGTTCATACGACCTCTGTTGGAGTTCGCTGCTCTTGTATGGAGCTCCAGCCTAACCACGAAGCAGTCACAAAGCATTGAGCGGTTACAGTGAAGAGCCCTCCTCTTTATCACATCTCCTGAGACATCCCATTATGATGATCTCCTCTGTGCTTATAACCTCCCCTCGCAAGCAGAAAGAAGAATCACAATTCCAACTCGCTTTGGAAAGTCCCTCATCGTGTCTCGTCGTTATCGAAAGATACTCCCATCAAATTGCCAACGTATCACCGGTCTTGATCTCGGAAACTCACATCATCTACATATTCTGAAAATCTGATTCAAAAAGATATAAACAATCAACTGGCCCGAACCTTGTGTAGCTGTTAAATCAACAGTAAATTATATATTCACCATGCTTTCATCTGATCATTGTTATTGGGCTCAGTCACTAGATGCCGAGCTAGGACTCAGTTAATTCAGTTATTGCCACATGGCTTCAGAATCTCTGGAGTTGTATTCTGCTTACCTCAAATAGGACTCAAAGTGGGCGAATTATATCAGGACTCCTTGCCTGTTCAGAAGCCTTGGTTTGTGTAAATATTAATGACTTGTCCCTAAACTTTGTTTGAACATTATTACTATTTGTTGAAAGACAAGTATGTTTTTTACAGCCATCACCTTTCTCTCTATCTCCCTCACTCTCTCTCTCTTTATCTCTCTCCTTGCATGACTGATTCTTATTGATGCATATTAATTGATTGCACTGTACTGCACTGTCAATATTTCTTTGTTTGGATTGCCATTGTTCTTTGTTTTTGTTGTTGTTCCAATGATGCTTCTGTGTTGGCCAAAAAAAAAATTTGTATACACTGTCGAGGCTCGTATAAGAGCTAACACAGAGAAACGCACAACAAGGGGAGCAGGAGAAAAGAGGGGTAGGAGAGGGAAGGAAAAAACAGTGGGGAACAGAGACATGAGATCTGTGGAAGAGAGAGGGACGGGGCAGGGTACGCAGGGCAAACAAGATGGACACAACAGGGATTTTCAGGTCCTGACATGACAGGGACATTCAGTCCTTACATGACAGGGACTTTCAGTCCTTACACGACAGGACAGGGACTTTCAAGAAGGAAAGCAGGGGATATAAAGGAGGCGTGTTTAGGGTGAATTAGCGGGGGTAGAAAAGATCGTGGTTTTGGATGGGGGAAGATAAGAGATGGTGGTGAGCAGTTGTTTTGAAGACCTGGAGGGGAGAGTGGGATTGAAGAGAGTGTGGGAGTTTGTTCCAAAGATGGGGAAAAAAGAGGAATGAAAGAGTGAAGGTGAGCAGTGATTCTGGATTTTGGTAGTTTTACCAGAAGGGGGTTACTGGCAGACCTTGAGTGCCCTGCAGGAAGTTGGGGGGGGGAGGCACACCTCAGGGAGAGCAGGATGGGGAGGCAAGGCCGGAGAGGAGATGGTGGAAGAGAGAAAGACCACTGACCTGCCTGCGGTGAGAGAGAGAGTAAGAGGCCCAAAGACTCAGCCTCATCGCGGGAGATGCCAATGATCCGAAATGCCTTGGTTTCCACAGCATGAAGCCGAGAAAGGTGGGAGGCAGGAGCACCAGCCCAAAGGGGAGAGCAGTACTTCATCAGGCTGCAGACAAAAGCTTTGTAAGTGGTCAGGAGCTCAGGTGGGCCGAGGAAGGACCTCGCACGATGGAGGATTCCCAGTCGGCGACTGGCTTTGGAGGCGAGGTTTGAAATGTGGCTTTCCCAGGAAAGGTCATGGCAGATAGTGAGACCCAGAAGCTTGAAAGAAAGGACTTCTTCCAGAGGATTGTGGAGAAAGTGGATGAGGGGGGGGGGGTTCTAAACAGTCCTTTCACAGAGACATAGTGAGAGTGTGAGATTTGTCTGGATTGAAAGACATGGTCCACGTCTTGGGCCAGTTTTAGGTTTATCAAAGTGTTAGGTTTATGCCAGACATAACACTTTTAATGTAGATCATAAGTTTAATTTTTTTCTCGTCTGACAACAAAACTTTTCTCCACTTGCCTGCGGTATCATTAAGATGATTTTTCACAAACTCCATATGAGCTTTTGGATGCATCTTTTTTAGTCATGGCTTCTTTCTTCCAACTTGTCTACTTAGGCCAGCTTTGTGAAGGGAACGGGATATTGGTGATTGATGTACACTGACCCACAACTCAGACATAAAGCCCTGCAGACCTTTAAAAGTCATTGTTTGATTTACAGTGACATCCTGAACCAGTTTACTGCTTTCCCCACTACTGAGTTTGGATGTGCGACCTGATCTGGGTAGAGATTGGGTGGTATTATACGTCTTCCACTTCTTAATGATGGATTTCACCGGACTCAAAGGGATAATGAATGACTTTGAAATTTTCTTATAACCCTCTCCTGAATGGTGCTTCTCCACCACATTATGTCTGACTTCTTTGGAAAGATCCTTGGTCTTCATGTTTGCCTTGTTGGTTGGCAAAGTGAGCTGCACCTTAAAACTCCTTAGATAAGTGGGGGAGCTTAATTTTTAAGTTAAACCACTCATTACATGCAGATGAAACCCATTACACTTATTTTGGAACCTTTCAAACATAAAATTTGCTCCTGAAGTGATTTTGATTTTGATTTTTTTGCAGTGATTTTGGGTTCATTAGGCAAAGGGTTTGAACATTTCTGCAACTGAGAATCATCTGATTTTCTCTGTTAAAATAACTTATTCACATTTTATCTGTATTTTTTTGTTAGCTTTATCCCTTTGGGGTAGCTTGTGAAGACACCATATATTAAGTTTGATTTGAAAGAATCATGAAATAAGCTCAGGTGGAATAAAAAATTGAAACTTTAAAAAATACTTTTGCAGGCTATCTTTTCTACCCCCATAAAACCTACATAAGCCAACATTCTAGCTTGCAGGTTACTGTGCTTCCTCCCCTTCTCTCTCTGCTATTTACCTGTTCATCATTCTCTTGTTTGTTGTGTTCAACTGTTGCCCGAGGAAGCCACTGTCAGTTCAGGATCTTTTTCATCCTCTGACACTTTGCCCTTCCATGAGCCTCAATCCTTTTTCGAAAATAAGTCACATGAAGATGAGAAATCAGCATTTTGTTGACATATTTGATCTCTCAAAGATCATACTTGATCTTCGATCATGTTATATATTGGTTTAGCCCAATCTCTCAAAGGTGAAGAATCACTTAAAAAAATTATCAGATCCGAATCCAGATTCGGAACTTCACTAAAATTGAATCAATTCTTCCGTGTCACACATCCAACGTGTCCACCAAATTTCATCCCAATCTGTTGACAACTTTTTGAGATATCGTGCTTCATATAGTTTTGGGCTCAATCTCTCAATGGTGAAGAATCACTGAAAAAATTGTTGTAGCCGGATCTGGATCTGGATCTTTGCCAATATCTAATCACTTCATCCTTGTCACACACCTGTCCACACAATTTCATCTGGATCCGTCCAAAACTTTTTGAGATAGCCTGCACACAAACTAACAAACAAACAAACAAGAAGCAGATGTCGTGCAGTGCATGATACTTGCAAAATCCATAAAAACAAATTTGACCTCAAAAATAATTGGTGGTTGAATTCAGTGACCTGAAATATAAATCCTCTTCAAATTTCAAGTCAATCGGATGAAAATTGAGGATTTCAGAAACACCCCTTAGTTGTTGACCTTTTGGTCTATGTTGACCTCAAAAATAATTGGCTGGATTAATTCAGTGACCTAAAATATATACATATATATACATATATATATATATATATATATATATATATATATATATATATATATATATACATATATATATATATATATATATATATATATATATATATACATATATACATATATATATATATATATATATATATATATATATATATATATATATATATATATATATATATATATATATATATATATATATATATATATATATATATATATATATATATATATATATATATATATATATATATATATATATATATATATATATATATATATATATATATATATATATATATATATATATATATATATATATATATATATATATATATATATATATATATATATATATATATATATATATATATATATATATATATATATATATATATATATATATATATATATATATATATATATATATATATATATACATATATATATATACATATATATATATATATATATATATATATATATATACATATATATACATATATATATATATATATATATATATATATATACATATATATATATATATATATACATATATATATATATATATATATATATATATATATATATATATATATATATATATATACATATATATATATATATATATATATATATATATATATATATATATATATATATATATATATATATATATATATATATATATATATATATATATATATATATATATATATATATATATATATATATATATATATATATATATATATATATATATATATATATATATATATATATATATATATATATATATATATATATATATATATATATATATATATATATATATATATACATATATATATATACATATATATATATATATATATATATATATATATATATATATATATATATATATATATATATATATATATATATATATATACATATATATATATATATATATATATATATATATATATATATATATATATATATATATATATATATATATATATATATATATATATATATATATATATATATATATATATATATATATATATATATATATATATATATATATATATATATATATATATATATACATATATATATATATATATATATATATATATATATATATATATATATATATATATATATATATATATATATATATATATATATATATATATATATATATATATATATATATACATCTTCCTCTTCTTCTTTCGGCTGCTCCCGTTAGGGGTCGCCACAGCGGATCATCCGTATGATCCGCATAGTGATTTGGCACATGTTTTACGCCGGATGCCCTTCCTGACGCAACCCTGGTCGCCTCTTACGACACAGGGAATATATATACATATATATATATATATATATATATATATATATATATATATATATATATATACATATACATATATATACATATATATATATATATATATATATATATATATATATATATATATACATACATATATATATATATATATATATATATATATATATATATATATATATATATATATATATATATATATATATATATATATATATATATATATATATATATATATATATATATATATATTGGTATACATTGTCAAAGCTCGTCTGAAGGCTAACACAGAACACACAGCAAGGGGGGCATGAGACGAAGAGGGGCGGGAGAGGGAAAGACAAAACAGTGGGGAACAGAGACATTAGGAGATCTGTGGAAGGGAGAGGGATGGGGCGGAGAACACGTGCTGTACAAAATGGACACCACAGGGACTTTCAGGAAGGAAAGCAGGGAATTTGAAGGAGGTAAGTTTGGGGTGGATTAATTGGGGTAGAAAAGATCGAGGTTTTGAATGGGGAAAGATAAGAGGTGGTGGTGAATGGCTGTTTTGAAGGCCTGAAGGGAAGAATGGGATTGAAGAGAGTGTGGGAGTTTATTTCAAAGTGGAGAAAAAAAAAAAGAATGAAAGAGTGAAGGTGAGCAGTAGTTTCTGACTATGGGCCTATGTTGACCTTTTGGTCTATGTTGACGTCAAAAATAATTGGCTGGTTAAATTCATTGACGTGAAATATTAATCCTTTTCAAATTTCAAGTCATTCGGATGAAAATTGAGGATTTTGGAACCTTAGTTGTTGACCTTGGGCCTATGTTGACCGTTTGGCCTATGTTGACCTCAAAAATAATTGGGGGTTGAATTCAGTGACCTGATATGCAAATCCTCTTCAAATTTCAAGTCAATGGGTTGAAAATTGAGGATTTTAGAAATAACACCTTAGTTGACCTTTTGGTCAATGTTGAGCTCAAAAATAATTGACTGGTTGAATTCACTGAGCTGAAATATACATCCTCTTCAAATTTCAAGTCAATTGGATGAAAATTGAGGATTTTAGAAATACCACAACTTAGGCCTATGTTGACCTTTTGGTCCATGTTGACATCAAAAATGATTGGATAGTTGAATTCATTGACATTAATTATATATCCTCTTCAAATTTCAAATCAATCGGATGAAAATTGAGGAATTTAGAAATCACACCTTTGTTGTTGACCTTTAGCCTACGTTGACCTTTTGACCTCAAAAACAACAGACTTCTTTCTTATAACAATCTCTACCATGTGGTGAAGTTTCGTGAATATCGGTTGAAAATTGTGACCTGTAGACGACAAACAGACAGACAAACAGACAGAATAACAAAATCGACTAACCAATATACTTGAAATATCTTCGATTTTGCAAGTAACAAACAAACAGACAGACAGAAAGTGGTGAAAACTTAACCTCCTTCAGCTTCAGTAGTGGGTGTAATAATTCAGAACTCAATCGTGAGTAATTTATAAAGGCCGTCAATGGAAATGTCTAAACAATAGCTCCTGGAAATGGCCGAGGCACGCACAGATACCTTCACCGGTTTGGAAAATGCCTCGAAGCGAGCAATTGGTCTTTTATTTGTCACGACAAACAAAATCATTACAGTAGTCTTCATTTTTCCTGCAATATATTCAGGGATATCATCCCATCATTTCATTAAAAAGTTTACTTGATAACATAAACTCTGAACATCATGCCGATAAAAGGGGGGGCTCCTTGTCCCTCATAAATGTCCTGATAAACCAAGAAAATACCCATCTTATCTCTCATACTAGCCTTGCAAATATCCTGTTACATTTCCTTACATGCTACCGGATGACTTCCAAAAAGGTAGGAGTGGAGATGACAGATAAAGAGTGAACGGGATACAGGAAATGTCTACACTGGCACCATTAATTTGGCTGCACCATGGGCATACGCACAGTGCATTAGGGCCCGAAATGTAAAAAAAAATGTCTGATGAGAGCGACTGTGCGGATCTTGCTCTGAGGGAATAATTTCATTAAAAGGCTCGACTTGCTCAGCTACCAACCGGCTCATTTCAAATCCCATTTGGGGATATTTGTAAAAGTCCAACTTTAATTATCTCGACAATGGCTTGTATGCTATGAAAAAGTATTACATATGTCAGACCGACAAAATATTTCAACATTTCACCAAACACACGCACACGCACACACACGCACACACACATACGCACGGACACACACACACACACACACACACACACACACACACACACACACACACACACACACACACACACACACACACACACACACACACACACACACACACACACACACCTGTAAAGAGACTGTCCTTGTCAAGTGGAAGGTTAATCTTTTCACCGTCATCTCTCACCTTACATTCAGAGGGCGTATAAATTCAGGCTGGAATGTATTGTTGGAACGTTCCGATTCATGACCGACAGAAGAGGAAATGAGCAAAGAATGGCTGTGGAACTAATTAAATTGCTTTGCAAATGATTTGTTGCAATGTCCATTCTTCAGTCTGACAGTACCTGATGTCAATTACCAACTTTATGACTTCTTGTAATTGTTCCTCAAGGAGAGGGTTGTGGAAGGGGAAGAGGATTGGGGTGGAGGCATGGTTCAAGTCTGCAGGTTGTTCTTTGGGGATTCAATGTGTCGATATAAGAATACATCACCTTATGTATCCACCATAAAATCCCTTGTCTATAACTGCACGCTTAACACGTACAGATAAATAAATTGCAATAAACTCTGAGAACGTTAGTGGCTGCCTGGCAGGAAGGTTTTACAGGATGCAAAAGGTATTTTACAACCAGGTGTCCCTTTGATATAGAATGCAGGTTGATGACGTCATTAAGGTTTCCAAGACGAACCGAACAAAAATAAATCTGTGGGTTCGAACATTTTCGAAGGTTAATTTGTGTCGTTTAAAAGTTTTATTCTTAATTTTTCTTGTCAAAAGGACATCCTTTAATGAATAAAAACTGGCTAGTTGTGTTTGATTTGTGTTGTCAATGCCTCGTTGAATACAAAGCACTTCGGTTTTACAGAACTCGAAAATTGAAGAAAATGAAATCAGAACATTGTTTTACCCGAAGCTTTAATCATGATTAGCTTGAGTTTCATACATGCTGGAAGGATGGCCTTGTCCCTTTGGGTTGTACAACCTCGGTTGGAATCTCAGCGGACTCAGCCCAGCTATAAACTGTCACATTGGTGTTTTGCAGACAGGGCGATGTGTCAAAGTGTGGGCCATCTCTCGGGTAGACGGTACGCTGGGTGCACTGCCTGTAGTGGGGCAACTTAGCATAACAATTGTGCTTTTTGTGAGGAAAGCACCAAATTTGGCACACTAGTAGCCTATCATATTATGAACAGATTTGGATATTGGGCCATCTCAAAATTTTTCATGGCAGTGGAAAATGGCTGCCACAGCCATCAGCGGCTGAATTTGAGATGGCCCAATATCCAAATCTGTTCATAATATGATAGGCTACTAGTGTGCCAAATTTGGTGCTTTCCTCACAAAATGCACAATTGTTATGCTATATTTAGCTAAATTGCCCCACTACTGCCTGCACTGGGGGGGGGGCTGGGCAGCCGGTTTTTTACAGGCTTCAGCCAAAAGACTTTCCCCAGTTGATTCCCCCCCCTCCTCTTTCAAATTTGGGATAATATGGGACTTTAAAATGATGCAATCTGCCCCAGAATGCTCGGCACACATGCATAGAAATCTCTGAAACAGCAGTCACGGGGGCATGGTAAAATATATCGTGTGTGCGAGGTAAGGATTTTTCCCAAAATGTCTCACAAACCTTCTAAAAGCAACCTAAAATACATGGAAAATAATGTTAGAGAAAAGTGGTGTGTGCCTCTGCACAATGAAAGAGTTGAATAACTTTGTCTGATTACTGACAGGGCTTAGATCTTACAGCTGGCCAACTGCAGACTCCTGTCAATGTGGTGGTGAGTCTTCAGTGCAAGGCCCGAATAACTGTGGACCCAAACCCTCGACGATCGCTACCAGTGAGTGGACTTTGAACCTTGCTGGAGGGAGTACCGCGTGTGAACATGGCAGGCTTGGGAGTGTGTTTAATGGATGTCTGCAATTGGGAAGACGATGCATTGCATCGTGACCAACAAAGTAATGGGTACCAACTCTTTGACAAAGAACATCTTCGTAATGTGAACATACACAAAGCTTGTGCCAGCTATATTTACATGGGAACGACTTCCCTGAGGGAGACGCAATATCTGGTTTGGGTGCTTCTTAACAGTGATGAGTAAATCATATCTGCGGGTTGTGAATGCTCAGGGTAAGTTTAAAATCAACTTTTAAAATTATTATATTTATTAAAAATTAGCAAAGGTACCCAGTGCTGCCAGACAACACCAGATCACTCCTCCACCCTTCCCCTTCCATCTCCCAACCCTTTCCCTGTCTCCTCCCACCACACCCCTCCCTCCTCTCACCCCACCCCTCACTCCTCTCACCCCACCCCTCCCTCCAGACTCCCACCCTACCCACCTCCTTCCAGACTCCCACATCACCCCTTCCACCCTCCCACCTCCACCCTTTCCCTTCCTCTTCCCAGTGCACCCCCTCACGCAGACAGCTACATCCAACTTTCAGTTCAGAGCACCCTGTTTTTTTTTTACTTGTTATCATTATTTATTATATATATATATATATATATATATATATATATATATATATATATATATATATATATATATATATATATATATATATATAAATATATATATTATATCATTATTTATTATGTGGACCCTGACCTTTTTGACATATATTCAAGTGGACTTAGAAGTGCAATTGGTTGAGAATCCCTGTTCTAAATGGTCAAGGGTCCAAGGTGTCTTATCTGTATGAAGGGCTTAAGGGGTTTTAAGGGTCTTATGGGTCTTGGGGGTCTTCAAAGGTCTAAGGGGGCTCAACAGTCTAAAGGGTCAAAAGGTTTAAAAGGTACGCTGCAATAGTATGTAATTAATAGAAGTACGTGTAGACAGGGTGCAACTGACATTCATACAGTATATAATTTATAGACATAAGGTCACACAGCTTCACGGACGGACAAAGTCTTCAGGGTTTTCGGAGTTTTAAAGGGTCCAAAAGGGTCTTCGAGGTTTTAAGGAGTCTTAGACTATCTTAGGGGTCTCGAGAGTCTTCAACGCCTTCAAGGGTCGAAAGGGTCTTTGCAGTATAATGGGTCTTCGAGGGTATTATGGGTCTTTAAAGGCTGAGGTGGTGGATGAAAATACCCTTAGGACAATGCCCGGGTTGCACTTTGTCGGTGTTGCAAATTTGGTGATTTGTCAGCCCAGCAGTATTTTCAAAAAATGCGAACATACAGACAGAAAGACAGACAACAAATTATATTTGATAGACAATGTTGGGAGGGGGTTGTGGAAGCTGTGGGTGCATGTGTTTGTGTGTGTGCATGTGACTGCTGCCACTCTCTTGTATTAACAGGAAATGGCAGGAACTTGACACCTCTCATCTCGGGATATTTCTCCTATTTCTGTTACTCCGATTTGCATGCAGGAACACAATAATTATGGTTAACGATTTTGAAAATGCCACTGTTTCGTTTAAATTCTGAAAATTATGTTTAAAATAGCAATTGAATTCCAGAATTCATGCAAGTAACGGCAGTAAGGTTAAAACTGCCCTCTCCAGCAGAAGCAAGTCACCTGAAATGCACACACAGCGCGTGCACAAATGACCTCATGAGTATTCATACGTCATTTTGAAAGTCCCGTATTAGGGCCGTTAAATGATAAGAAGACATATAACTTTTTTTCGCAGATACTTTGACAAAAATTGAAACTTTTCTGTCCAACAAACAACTTTATTTAATTATTCTGATTGTGTGTTTGACAACAGATTTAGTGATCAACACCAATACTTTTGAGCTCTAAATATGTATGTGTGTGTGTGTGTGTATGTATATATATATATATATATATACATAAATACATATGCATATATATCATGTATATTGCTGAGTTTGTGTGGGTCATAAGTACTGCCCATTCTACTGGCCACACCTTCCCATTTCACCCAGCATCACAAGCACCGCACATTAGCCAGGCCACGCTTTTCCCTCCAGCCACCCATAAATTGCCACTATATTTTTTCCTCGGCATAGCTCAAATTGTTCAAAGACCTCTGATGTACTTTTGAAGACTGAACAACGCATCTTCTATCATTAAATAAAGGTACCATTTTGAGGAAAGAAAGGGACATTTTGATCACAACACAAACAAGTTAATGCAAGTTTCATTTGCAGTGATTGTAGCAGCGGTCTAATCTGCACTGCCTAATGAAGATACATCTTATATATTATTTCCGAGTTTGTGGTTTCGTGTCACGCTATCTTCGACTTTGTTCTGCGCTCGATAAACGTGATATTCGGATTACATTATCTCAAAGACCATATGAGGTGCATGGTACAAAAAAAAGTAAATAAAATGGTTCTGAAACAGTGAAATCGTATTCCACTTACTGCATAAAAGTAAAATTACTACTGATACTCTGCATCAGTTCCTTCCTCAAACACACCCACCCCTACATGTCGCGCAGAGCGCGGGTTATGCTCGTTCTCATAATGCAGAGGAAAGAAAATCATGTTATTTTATTTTTTTTAAAAAGACCTTTGGTTTTCTCCCGACTTTTCAAGGCATATAAACAAAATGATGGACATGTAATTCACATATTATATGAAGTAAATAAACATTAAAATTGACTTGGTCAAGAAATGTTTGCGTCCTTAATTAATTGGATGGGAGTCTGGGGAAAATTCCCAAGAGATATTTATTTTGTATTCCTGGATGGACACACGGTCGATTAACCGTCATGTTGACCTGCATGCTACCAATCGAGGACTACGTAATCACCCACACCTCCCACCTGCGGATGCGAAAGTCATGCATGATACCAAAGCCAGAGCGGCCATGAAACACATGACACCGAACCTATGATCCACAAACCCAAAGCACAAGCAAATCTATCCTCCAATCCCACTCATTATTAAATCTGTCCAAAATCTCATGCTGATTGGGTCCCCTCGCAGCCCAATCATAATGCGTAGCCATTCCCGTCGGATGTAATAAGTACAGCTGATGTCTCTGCAGCTGCATGTCTGGTATCTTATTGTAACCATTGAGAATGGAAGATGGTGTTTTTCTGAAATGTTAGGATTTTCACAAAAAATTTTATGATTTTGGCTCAGCACGTTTTTACTCTCTGTTCAATAGAATGTGTACATACTGTCGGACCTCGCTATTTGCAGATTCACTATTCGTGGACCCCGCATATTCGCGCTTTATAAAATGTGACCTGCTTCGACATTCGTGGCCCTCTGCTTCGTGTAGTCGGAGTTTTAATCGCATTTTTTCGCAGGCATGTTCCGGGTTTTTTTGAAGGCGCATTTGTGGTTTTTCATGGGTGAGTTAGCGGCTTTTCACTAGATTTTTGATTTTTCTCTCATGAATCACAAACCTCATTTTTCATTGAAACAATGCTTTGACATTCGCGGCATTTTCAGGAATGTATAGCTCACCAATAGTGGGGTCGGCAGTATATATATATATATATATATATATATATATATATATATATATATATATATATATATATATATATATATATATATATATATATATATATATATATATATATATATATATATATATATATATATATATATATATATATATATATATATATATATATATATATATATATATATATATATATATATGAGAAGGGTATGCTTACACATTTTAAGCAATAACAACAGTGCTTCTTCCCCATTGTCTCGGGTCACTCACCTGCATTTGTATATATATATATATATATATAGTATATATATATATATATATATATATATATATATATATATATATATATATATATATATAGTATATATATATATACATATTATATATATATATATATATATATATATATATATATATATATATATATATATATATATATATATACATACATACATACATACATATACATATACATACACACACACTCGCCAAACCCATGCTCCATGTGAAGTTTGTAATGTGAGAGTTCGTTAGGCGTCAATATATCCAGTGTTAACAATGTGATTTATAGAATTTCTTTGTATACAATGTTTCTTGTTACATTTTTGTGTCAAATTCACCTTCTGAGGTTGTGAGAAAGTGCAGAAGAGGGTTTTACATTGCAGACGCTGTTTTCTCGGAGTGGCATTACGCCCCTCAGCAGTGACGGTCTGTCGACGACAGACGTAATGACGTCAGCTAATGAAGGATGATGTCATGACGTCATTATGTCTCTCAGCGGCGACGTCGCATGTCGCCATGCAAACTAATTCAAAAATTAGAAAATCGCCAAAAATTCCAAAACCTGTCCATCTGGTGTGATCTCATATAGCCCATGCTGCACATTAGAACGCAGAGCACCCGCATGCTGAAAGTGGCGACAATCCGTCCGGCAGTTTCGGAGGAGATACGTCCACAAAATATGGCTTAGCGTGTTAATATAATAATATATATATTCATTAATTTATATTTTCATTTAAAGATGCTTTCCGATGGTTCTTTGATTTACCTGGTGTATCGGCTTTGATGTCCATCGGCATACAAAATGACCATGCTTCCCCATTGTCTCACGTTGCTCACCAGCAATTATTTTATTCATTTATTTATTTCCAGCGAGGCCCGCGGAGTAGGGGCGCCGCCGCCATCTTGCGGCTCATCACCAGACGGGTAGGCTCGACGCGGTCTCGGCCCCAGGCCCGTCTGCCCCCCCTCATCGTTGAGGGTGGTCCCTTTTTCTTTTGCTTTGAGTATATGTGTTGTCGGCGCCGTCTGTGAAGTAAAACTGTATAAGTGTTGCCGTGTGCTCGGTAGTCGGTAGTAGATCTGCATTGTTACATTTGCTTTTTGTGCAGAATTGTTGTGTTTCTTCTACTTTTACATTTGCTTTTGGTGTATAATTGTACATGTGTGCTTTCCGTTTGCCGCGGAATAAATGTGCTTTATGTTGAACTGTTTTTCCCATTTCGCTCCGTCTTTTCTTTTATTGAATCTCCATCTTACTTCACGTAAAGGGTTGGTCGTGGGCTAAATACGCCCAATAATTAATCGAACCGTCGAGGTTGACGATAACACCGCTCGGTTATCCAGATAGTATGGAACGGGTCGCTTAAAGTGGCCCGTGTCCGAAGTCGACCTGCGGCGAGGTGCGATCGCCCGGTCTACCCTCCGTGTGGGTACTTAGGTAGGTCGAATTTGGCGAGCAACCCTATCCCACGCGGGGGGCCGATTGGCACGATCGTGGTGAGGCCGAAAGGCCCACCCGTGACTAGTTCCCGGCGTTAGTCCGAGAGGGTCACGACGGGATTGTCCGTCCGGTGGGCGACGTGCCGCGATTCGAGTTACGTGGCCGCTCGCACGCCGGCGGGTGCGAATCCGCAACACTGGTGTCAGGTCGTGAGATACAAACCCATCCCCCTCCTCGCGACACTGGTGTTGGAGAACGGGACAACGGGCTCTCCTGTCTCCAGCTAAATTCACGGGAATCGGTCCAGGGGTGAGAGGAGCGACCCCCGATTCCCTCCAAATTACGAGCGATTCAAATTAACCCTTTACGAGAAGCAAGATGGCGTCTCAAGGCAAGCGGGAGCCGGGGGTATTAGAAATGGATTTAGAATGTGTAGAATCCATGGTCCAGGATGAAAACCCCGTGCAGGAAATGTTGGTTGTGCAGGAACACGAACTCCCCCAACTGAACCCAGAGCCCGAAATAGGTGCGGCGGCGGCCGCGGTGTATGACACCTCCCCTCCCCCTCTCCACCAAAACCCCCCCGATCCTTGCCGAATCGGCTCACCCAAGCGCACCCGACATGGCCCAGCTATGCGCCATGCTGGCGGCAATGACAGCGAAGATGAATGCGGATGCGCAACAAATGAATGCGAACATGAACAAGCAAATGCACGAAGTGAAAACGAAAATGGATACAAACACAAATGAAATGAAAAACGAAATAAAAGGCATGAACAAGCAAATGCACGAAATGAAAACGAAGATGGATACAAACACAAACGAAATAAAAGGCATGAACGAAAATATGGAAACAAACGCACTCAAAATGAAGGAAGAAATGAAAGAGTTGCGGGGTGAGACGCAGAACATGGGCCGAAGCCTGCAGGCGGGCATGAAGGCAGTAACCGGGGAGCTTAAAATGGCGACTCCACGTGTGGGAGCGAACGAGCTGGGAGGGAGTGCAACGGCTGTCAGGCCCGCGGTGGAGGCGGGTGACAAAGTAATTCGGGAGACGTGTTGGGCGAGGGTCGTGACGGAAAAAGTGACGGTGACCGAGAGGGAAAAACTAATTGGGGTGACGGAGACGTGCACGAGGGAGATAACAAGGGAAGAGACGGAAATAATAGTTGAGACAAGGGAGATAACAAGGGAAGAGGTGACTGAGTTGGCAGAGACACGGGAGATGGGAATGATAGAGGGAAGACTACACGATGAAGACGGGGATAGAGACGCACACACACACGGAGGTAGTGGAGGATAATGGGGGTGAGCCCGTGGACTGGGTGGAGACCCAGTGCGAGCAGCGGGATGGCCTCCTCCAGGAACGAGGGGAGGGAGTATGCCCCCTTGAGGCGAGTCACGACCAGGTGGGTTCGGTCGTGCTTTGCGAGGTTGAGGGGACGGGTGCTGTGGACAGGTGCACGGAGAGCTTGGGGGGTATAGAGGCCCCGGAGACCCTTGTGGGGACACGAATCCCCAGTGTGGTTGTCCCTGTATGTGTGGTGCAAGGTGTGAGTGCGTCCGCGTGTGTGGATGAAACCGCCAGTATGGATGAGACACCGCGGGCGAGTGCCCCCGTGTGTGTGAGTGAGACACCGCGGGCGAGTTCCCCCGCGTGTGTGAGTGAGACACTGCGGGCGAGTGCCCCCGCGTGTGTGAGTGAGGCACGGTGTGTGAGTGAGACACCGTGGGCGAGTGCCCCCGCGTGTGTGAGTGGTGGAGTGGCAAGTGTGCCAAAGGGCGTGCTTCCCAGCATGCCGTGTGTGGATGAGGCACCGTGTGTGAGTGTCGCCGTGTGTGTGAGTGAAACAGCCAATATGAGTGAGGCACCGCGGGCGAGTGCCCCCGCGTGTGTGAGTGGTATGGTTTGTGTGAGGGAAATGGCACGAGTGAGTGAAAGGCCGCTAGTGAGTGGAGCCACGTGTGCAAGGGAAATGGCATGCGTGAGTGAGCGGCCGAGTGTGGGAGAGACAGCGTGTGCAAGGTCGCTGTGTGTAAGGGAGATGTCGGTCGGCATGTGTGAACATGCAGCCGCGTCTCCCGGTGTGAGTTTAATGGTGAGGTGTGTTAGCGTCGTAACACGCGGGAGTGCGTGTGTTGAATGGCGACGGAGACTGCGACAGAGGAAAGAAAGCCGAGTAGCGGCTGCAGATGTTTTGCGCACCGCGCCGGGTTCACCCAGCAGCGAGCGCGAGGTCCGTGCTGTGCAACGCACGAGGCCCCCACATGCTCGCTTGCGAGAGTGAAGTCCCGGTCCGGAAACGCACGTGGTGGATTTGCCGATCCCGCGGACGGACAAAGTTTAGGCAGGATTATGGATTTGGACCGGACGGGTTCTCCATGCAATCGTGTGTGTTAAGCTCCAACGGGCAAAGCACATGTGTTCGCGTGGGGAACCCCTCGAGATGTGGGGCTTGTGTTTTTTTTATGCGCACGGTGACGTCATGGCTGCACGCGGGGTTGGAATCCGGCAGGAGGGGTATCCCTGCCGGATGGTACCGTCCAAGGAGGGACGAGGTACACGTGCAGCTGCATGACGTCACGGGCAGGTGCAAAGTGCGCGAGCTGTGAGTTGCTGCGCTGGTGCTGCGCATGTGGAAAAAAAAAATAAAAAAGCAAGCATCACTTTCGGGTGCACAGGATTCCCGGGCAAGGGGTGGAAGACCCCCTTACCTGGGCACAGGATGGAAACTAGTTAGGGGGAAGGGTTAGCTTAGCTAGACCGACTTCATGGGGCAGGGGTAAGTCCTCATGGAGTCCGTGGAATGGATTAGGTAGAGGGATTGTTAGTTGAGATTTAGGTGGGGAAATGGGAAATAATGATTTGGAGACAGAGACAGACTTGTGAATGTGTAGAAGGGACGTAGTTTAGCTACGTAGTGTTAAAAGGAACGTGCTATATTTTAAGGGACGACGTGGGAGCACGAGTTAGTTAGGGGATGTAGTTAGAAGGATGGCAGAGTTCAGCGGTGTGTGTGTTGAAGAGTTGTGGGTTGTGAGGTGAGAACGTGTGCTTGTTGAGTGAGTGAGGCCAGCGGGTCTGTGTGAGTGAAGCGAATGGGGAATGCATGGTGCGATGAGTGATTGGGGGGAGGAGTGACTCCTGCCCAAGGGACCCCGGGGTCAGTGTAGAGTGAGTTCGGGGGTTAGTCAAATTTACAAAATGGAGGTCGTTTTGTTGTTGGTGGGGAAGTAGGCTCGAAACCCGTTTGGAGGGGTGCAGGAGCCCTGTTGACAGGCTGGGAGCGTGGCTGCGAAAGGTGAGTATCGCTGAGTGGGTACCCCGGGCACCAGGCTAGTCGGCCGTGGTAGGCCAAGGGCCCATGGGGGGCCGGGATAGCGTAGTGGGCACGGGTGCGCCTGCTTGGTGCGGGGGCCCGGGGCGCCATTAGCCGTGTGGGCAGTGTTGTGGGCACGGGTGACCCTCGGAAAGGGGCATGGGAAGCCAGCCTGCCACGTGTGCGTTTCAGGGGAGGTGCCATGGGGGGCACTCCCCGGTGTTTAGGGAGCTGGTAGGCTCGGAGGCAGTGTAGTGCCCGGGGGTGCCATAGCTGGAGATTCGGCAGAGGGTCGTGCCTGCCAAAGGGAGCCACGCGTCCCAGCCATGAGACCGTGTGAGGGCACGGAGAGAAAATTGGGGGGCGAGGCCCGAAATTGTGAGGACACCAACACAGGCGACGGGAATCTGGGTTGCTAGAACCAATAATTTAAGCGAGAGGCGCTTGTTGAAAGCCCCGGGGTAGTTTAACAGTTAAATGGATAAGGTAGAATAGGAAGTGTACCCCTCCGCACCATCCATCCCCTCGCTCTCGTTGTGGGCCGCTGGACCCACTTTGTGTTATAGATCGCTGAACTCTGGGGAGACCATCCTGAGGCTTCGTTGGGCCTCGACACAGGACGTTAGCTTTCCCTTATTCCCCTCCAGGAAGGGAACGTAGGGGTTGGGAGTAGGCTAGGTGACAGGATAGGTTAGCCGAACAAGGAGAGTACAGGGGGTTAGGGGACGATTTATAGTGGGGAAATAAAAACAAAAAAATAAGTTGGGGCTAAATTGTTTTTTTTTTTTTTTACAAATTAAGGGAGTGGGTATGGACAATGACAGGCAAAGGCGATAGGTTGGGAGGGAGACCGTAGAGTAGGTCCGAGCCCGCCTTCCGAGTGGCCAGCACCACCGCACTCCCTCCACCAACCTCCACTGAACGGCGAAGGCTGGCCAGCTTCATCGGCAGCTGTTGTTTTGCTGCAAGGCCTGTGCCGGCTGGATCGGCTGCAGCTGCTGTGCTGCAAGGCCTGTACCAGCCGGATCGTCTGCAGCTGTTTTCTGCAAGGCCTGTGCCGGCCAGTTCATCTGCCGGCTGTGTTTGCCTGCAGCGGCCTTGTTCTGCAGGCTGTGTTTGCCTGATCACCTTTGCCATGCCATGCCCACTGCCCCTGTTCACCAGCCCCGTTCAATTTTTGCTTTGCCCCCCTCCCCCCTGTTCATTGCCATGTGCGCCAGGATCAGAAAGCAACAGTTTGCAAGCTGCGAGAACTGCCCTGTTGGCAGCTACAACACGGGCCTGCAGTGGCGGCCCGTGCACCGTGTTTGCGTCCATCCATTCATCCATCCATTCGTTGTGTTCATTGCGTGTGCCACTTGAGCTGGCATGGAGACTGCGTTTGTGCAGCCCATGCACCGTTGTGGTTCACTGCGTTCAGTTCAAAAGGGAAGGCCTTGGACTGCGTGTGAGCAGCCGGCCACGTTCCCTGTCACCTGCATTGTTTGAGTCAGAGTCTGCATGCGAGCAGCCTGGCTCCCTGCTAACTGCTTTCTTTTTGCAGAGACCATTGATCCTGGGCCATGGTTTCGTGTAAAATTTGTAAGTTAAGGTTAACCTGTACTGTACATATGAGTGCGCCCCCGGCATGTCTGTCCTAGCGCCGGCAATTTTATTTGAGTCGTCCGTGTGACTGAGTTTGTTTAGGTAGTTACTCAGCCCTCAGGTTATTTATTTTGGGGACACGAATACCATGAATGTCGCACTCAGGGATCCGTAGGTAAAATGTACTCGGGGAGAACTACACATGATGGCACACGAAAATTTGACGACTCGGGACGAGTCTGTAAAAAGGGGAGGGGGTGGTGTTATGGTTGACAAAATTCGCAAACCACCATTCAGGTCCCGTAGGTGAGATATCTCTGTAAGTATATGTGTAGTTAGGCCCAAACCCGTTGTTTAGAGGGAATAAATGTTATTCATTCGGGCTGCGACCCTTTTAGATAGCCGTTTTTCTTTTACTATCTTTATTTTGGACC
Source organism: Eptatretus burgeri (assembly GCF_056783735.1). Taxonomy (NCBI): domain Eukaryota; kingdom Metazoa; phylum Chordata; class Myxini; order Myxiniformes; family Myxinidae; genus Eptatretus; species Eptatretus burgeri. Next base: position 34,845,058 of record NC_140977.1, on the reverse strand, counting down.
AGCCGCCATTACTACCACCACAACCACCACCAACCATGTCTCAACAGCCATCACACAACAACCACCAACCGCAACGCCGCTTCACAACAACAACAACGCCAACAGCCACGACCCTTGCCGTCACATCTCACTCTTGCAACCATCGCATCACCGCCATTCCCGCGCCGCTTGTGGGCACCGATCCTGGACTCGTACAGGGCGCGCACCGAGCAGCGGGTGCAAAAACACCAGCCTTTCCGAGAAATCGGATCAAGAATGATTCACGCCCACTTCTGTTCCGTCCTATCAGCGAGCGTGGGGCGATTTGGCTCCGCCTCCAGGCGCGTCGGAGTATAATCGCCATATGCAGATTCGCGGATCAAGAATGATTCACGCCCACTTTTCCTCTGTCCAATGGGGAGCATGGCTCCGCCCCCGAGCGATTCCTGATCCAAAAATCTGCATATGGTTTCTCCTGTCGCACTATAAAGCACCGAGCGCGGAGTGAATCGGGGCAGTTGGAAAGAGTCGAGCAGTTGGAGGCAGTTGGAAGAGTTGAGCAGTTGGGAAGAGTTAGCAGTTGGACGGAGTTGAGAAGAGTGGAGAGTGGGAGAGTTGGAGAGTTGTGGCGGCGGCGAAGGCAGTTGAGAGAGTGTCTGTCGGGGTCCGGAGAGACTGGAAAAGCCAAGAATCTTTGTGGAGGTCGGCGCTCGTGTCAGAGTCGGGGAGCTGCGGAGAGGGGAGGCCGGTAACGCGACCGAGGTCGCAGTGGAGTCGCTCGTCGTGGGACCCAAGCCAGCGAGATATCCGAATTCCCCCGAGCATCAACAACCCCCTCCTGTTTCCCCCCGCGCTGAGATAGTGTGAGAAGGGGGCCCCGTTCCCATCCCATTCCAGGCAGTGCCAGCGAGGCCCGCGGAGTCGGGGCGCCGCCGCCATCTTGCGGCTCATCACCAGACGGGTAGGCTCGACGCGGTCTCGGCCCCAGGCCCGTCTGCCCCCCCTCATCGTTGAGGGTGGTCCCTTTTTCTTTTGCTTTGAGTATATGTGTTGTCGGCGCCGTCTGTGAAGTAAAACTGTATAAGTGTTGCCGTGTGCTCGGTAGTCGGTAGTAGATCTGCATTGTTACATTTGCTTTTTGTGCAGAATTGTTGTGTTTCTTCTACTTTTACATTTGCTTTTGGTGTATAATTGTATATGTGTGCTTTCCGTTTGCCGCGGAATAAATGTGCTTTATGTTGAACTGTTTTTCCCGTTTCGCTCCGTCTTTTCTTTTATTGAATCTCCATCTTACTTCACGTAAAGGGTTGGTCGTGGGCTAAATACGCCCAATAATTAATCGAACCGTCGAGGTTGACGATAACACCGCTCGGTTATCCCGATAGTACGGAACGGGTCGCTTAAAGTGGCCCGTGTCCGAAGTCGACCTGCGGCGAGGTGCGATCGCCCGGTCTACCCTCCGTGTGGGTACTTAGGTAGGTCGAATTTGGCAAGCAACCCTATCCCACGCGGGGGGCCGATTGGCACGATCGTGGTGAGGCCGAAAGGCCCACCCGTGACTAGTTCCCGGCGTTAGTCCGAGAGGGTCACGACGGGATTGTCCGTCCGGTGGGCGACGTGCCGCGATTCGAGTTACGTGGCCGCTCGCACGCCGGCGGGTGCGAATCTGCAACAATATATATATATATATATATATATATATATATATATATATATATATATATATATATATATATGTATGTATATATATATATATATATATATATATATATATATATATATATATATATATATATATATATATATATATATATATATATATATATATACACTGATACATACATGCACAGACATGCATGCAAATAGGTGTACATGCTGACATGCACACACATGTGAACATGTGCATGTGCATGCATGCATCCGTGAGAATTTTCAGTTATCCGAACTTTAGCAATTTTATATACAAAAAACACATCTGTCAGTACAGGACTCATGAAGAGCAAACCAATTATAAAGTTGTGGAGCAGCATGTGGGAAAAAACATGTTTTTTAAAAAAATGTAAAATCCTTTTGCTTAAATGTAAAAACAGTGGATGAAAGAACGGCACAAGTAAACAAAGAGATATAAAAGAAACAGAAAAGCTGAGACAGCGAATGATAATAAAAGCAAAACATCTCATTTCGTGTCTTTGAGTAAAATAACCAGTTTGGTGCACAGATGAATATAACGGGGGAACCAAACAGAGAGGTCTCACCAATGACTCCCAAGGACAACAACCTCAAAGGAGAAGCTTACATTCTATTACTAGTCGTGGACATATCTTGAAATCACATGAGCAAAACGAGAGTTCAGGGAACAGCTTACCCCACAGTCTTGAGAAAAAGGACATGAAAAGGGTCTTTTAAACTTTTGCTTCGCATTTCCAAACCAATCTATATTTCCTATGAGCCACCACTTTGTGTGAATCTCCATATTACCAATATAGAGACCGCGAGCAGCATATTTGATTGGTCGAGATGGCATAAAAATGGAGTAACATTTGTCCAAGTACTGCAAAACGAGAGGTTTTTGGAAGTGCCAACAAGATGATTTGTATCTGCAGTGATCAGGTACAGTGTCTAATTACATTTAAATAAAATAAAGATTTTAAAGGCTGGAGGAAATAAAAAAAACATTCTCTGAAGTTTATGGCCGTTGATGCACCATCTTTTACACCACCTTATTTAACAGTTCACACATTAAATTAGTTGTTTCTGTAAGCCTGGTGTTGGCTTGGCAGTTAGGGTGGCTGGCTTGTGATATTAGGATCCTGAATTTGAGCCCCTGTTAGTTGTTGAATTAACATCAGGTGTAGTTGACTCAGTCTGTCATCCTGAGGTCAGCAAAATGAGTACCAGTGTATTAGTAATAGGGGCATTGCATCAGCAGCACAGCTGTGCCTTCTGCAGCCAATGATGCTATACCTGCAGCCAATGATGCTACCTGCTGCTGTGTGATGGACACAAAGGAGGAGGAGGAGTTGTTTATGTCCTTTAGGACATTCCCAAAAACTGCAAGTTTCCTGTTTGGAATGATTTTATATTTTGTTTAACTGCTCGACGGGCAGACAGACTAAAACAACTAACTTACTCTTCTGTGTGTCGGCCTATATGCGATCGGGATGAGATTTTGTATAATTTGCCAAATTCAGAGCCTAGGTACTGCTAAACTGTCGGATCGGTTCTCAATCCATGTTCTGATTCATATTCTACAGTGGTGAAAAGATAAAATTTAATTGAAATTAAGTAGTTCCTCGATGATTGACTGACGTCTGTAGACAGAGTGAACCAATTGCTTAACCTCGCTTTATGCTTCACACGCGGGAGTAATAAAACGATGAAAAATTTAGATCCTGTGCTCAAATGTCTGCTGTTCTGTTCTTGCGTATGGCAGCTTGGCTGCCGGGTAGCTATCATTTCTTGGAAGTGCAGATGTGCTGCTGATGTGCCCCTCTATCAGTACACTGGTACTCATTTCACCGACCTCAGAAGGACGGCAGGCTGAGTCAACCCCACATGGTGTTAATTCAGTGGCCAACGGGGCTCAAACTCAGGACCCTAAGATTCCAAGCAAATGTCTACTGTCTACATGAAGTACTACGACGACTACTACTACTACTACTACTAGTACTACACCATGTAACATGAAGAGGTACTTGGAGCAAATTGGTCATTCCAATAATCCAAAGTCATCAGCAAAACAAAATCAGCTTAAAGCGTAGAGCTTACAGCGGAAGCTACAAACTGTTTGATGCAACATCATGCATGAAGTACAAGGAAGCAAGGTGAAGCGGGTTGCCTCATTTACACAACCCAACACGTCATAAGTGACAACCTCATTTAAGACGATTTGGACTGTCTCATGAACAGAAAGTTGAACCGAACACGAGAGCGTCTCAACCAAACAAAATCCACAAATTCTTATAGGAAAATGCCTCCATAAATTACAATCGACAATGACCCCTAAGGGAGGGCTTTGTTTTCCATTTTTTTAACATTTCTTTTTTAATTGAAGTACTGTATGTACAATACATTTATTAATTCATTAATACAAGGAATCCAAGGAACTTCAATGCAGGAAGAGGCCATGAGGCCCATCAAGCCTGCATAATCCTGTCAACATCTTAATATTATGCCTGGTGTTGGCTTAATGGTTAAGGTAGTGGGCTTGGGATCCTAGGGTCCTGAGTTCAAATCCCGCTCAGCTGTTGAATTAACACCAGGTGGGGTTGACTCTGCCTGTCATCCTTCCGAGGTCGGCAAAATGAGTGCCAGCATGCTGGTATACTGTGTCGGAGTGGCGACCCGTCCAGGATTGTTCCCAATAGCCAAGGAGACTGCTTCGGCGGCACCAACGCTCTGCACAGAGTATGGTCCTAATGGATGGATGGATCTTAATATTCTACCATCCCCACTGCTTCCAAATACCTATCTATCACAATTTTAAAACCATCCACTGACTCCACTGTCACTACCTTTGCAAGGAGACCATTCCATGCATTCACCACTTTTGATTGAAAGGACCCCTGACTTACTACCACTCTAACTCTCCTCTTCAACACTCAATCAAAGGCCGTTGGTCCTCTACAATGCTCATTCTGCTGAAAAATTCATACGCACTTGTTTCGCCTATATCCTTCATTATCTGTTAAAACATCTCCATAACTTCCCCTCATAATCGTCTCCTTTCTGATGTATAACGTCCGGTCTATCTTTCAGCCACTTGTCATAGCTTAGTCTAGCTTGGCCCGGGACCGATACAGTTGCTCTATGCTGAAAAATATCGATGCCAGTTATATCCTTCCTCAGATGTGGTGACCAAAAACGATACAATTTTCTGGATGAGGTCACAAAATTTCTGTGCAGAGAATTAACACCACCTCTTTTGCTTTACAAGTTATCTGCTTACGAATACAAGCTAAAACCCTATTAGCTTTACCTATGGCTTCCTGGAAAAGCCTGGTAATGGTTTAGTAGTTAAGAAGGCTGGCTTGCGACCTTAGGGTCCTGAGTTCGACCTTTCCTTCTTCCACCCTCCCTTTCTCCACCCCAATCCTCTCCCCTCCTCCACCCCCGCATCCATTACCACATCCACATCATCCTTGGTGGTTATTTATAATTGTTGTTCATCATTCCCATGGAACTATCTGATAGTTGAAGCTGATCAACTTATCATTTTCAAATTCAGCTGTGCTCAGCGAAAGACACTAAAAGACAAAGAATCCAGAAGCAAATTGAAACTATTACAATCATCCGAATTTAATAATTTGAATTACATAACCGGTAACGCCTTATTGCACCTTTGAACCAGGTGACTGTTGGTTGAGGAGCACCGGAGACGTCACAGGGCAGTGTAACGGCATCTCCCTCCACGGAAAGAAGGTCATCAGGTCGACGGGTGATGTTTGGAGCGAAACCTAATTTGAAGGGGACATACAGGAATTGTATTCCACAGATAAAAGTTTTCATGTTGAATCGTATGTATTTGATGATATAGGTCACCGATATAATATGTGTATATTAATCGGTGAAGGCTGTTTGCTCAAATAATAATCGCAAACTACTTACTGATGACTCGGAGATAGGTGTACGTGTTCGCTTCTCCAGCTGAGTTCCGTGCAAAGCATTGGTACATTGCAGAATCCCTCTCTTCAAGGAAGGAGATCACCAAACTGCCATTGGTAAGGACTCGCATACGACTTTCCTGAAGCTGCCTGACTGGCACGGCGTCACGGTACCAAGCCAACTGCGGTTTTGGATACCCTGGAAAATGAGTAGATACAGAATGCTGATCATCAAGTGAAATGAAGGTATGATCACTAAAACTAACCTTAATCTCTTTTCTACCTCCTGTTATCCATTCCACTCTTTCCCCATCCCTCAACATGACCTACCTTGTGTCGACTATGAAACATGCATAACTGAAATCAACTCGCAATGCTTAAATCAACAACATCTATAATATTGAACATGCTGTTATTAATTCCATCAAATCACACTCCTGCAGACATTAGAAGTTTTATGAAAGTGCTTGGCCAATTGTGTTGATTGGTAAGATTCATAAGAGCAGTTAAATCAAACAATTGTGGCTTTGCTCAAAACTAAATACAGGAAGAGGCTGAGAGATGAAAAGGAAAAGTTGAAAAATGAGGATGAGTGACCAAGGAAAAGGCAGGAAGTATTCCTAAAATTGTAGAAGTACATACGGCAAGCATGACAGGGTGCATAGATAAAATTAGATGTCTCAAGCAATAATTACTGAGACAAACATGTCAATAAAGTCATGAAGGTATGATCATTGAAATAAGGTGTAAGGCTTTTTGAAGAGAAGGTGTAGGTGGCTCATGCTTCCCTGGATCAACCTTTGCAATGGGTCTACTTGCTGATCTCAAGGGTAAGTGACCATATCATAAAGTGAAAGGTGTGATATTGAGGATTGTGTTTTCAAAATCTCCATCTACATCTCACCCATTTTTCCATTCCACCACCTGCTATGTAACCTGGTGTTGGCTTAGTGGTTATGGTGGTGGCTTGGGATCCTCAGGTCCTGAGTTTGAGCCCTATTGGCCACTGAATTAATACTAGGGTGTTGACTCAACCTGTCATCCTTCCGAGGTCGGTGAAATGAGCACCAGTATACTGGTAATAGGGGCATTGCATCAGCGGCATAGCTGCACTCGAACCAATTTTTTTTTTGGGCTGAAACCAACAGCCAAAAAAGGCAACACACAATGGCAATCTGCTATGTACACCAAATCCATCCATCCAATGGGACAACACTCTGTGCAGAGCGTTGGTGCTGCCTAAGCAGTCTCCTTGGCTATTGGGCACAATTCTGGACAGGTTGCCACTCCAACACAGGATACCAGCAAGCCGGCACTCATTTTGCCAACCGCGGAAGGATGACAGGCAGAGTCAACCCCACCTGGTAGTAATTCAACAGCCAAGGGGGATTTGAAATCAGGATCCTCAGATCCTAGGATCCCAAGACCACCACCCTAACCTTTAAGCCAACACCAGGCATATGTACACGAAATGCATTCCCTGTATTTATTTATTTATTTATTTTACACACAGTTAATGTTAACAGGAATAAAAGGCACTACAAATTACCAGGATGTTTTGATGTTTTGAGTGCTTGGCATAATCCAGGGGAACACAGAAATAATGAGAAGGGCACTCAATGGAGTGCATACCTCTGCCACACAATGCCAGATCCAGCAGAACATATCAGGCCAAATAATTTTTTGAAATAACATGCTATAATTCGATTATGGCCCAATCTCCCAATAGTGGGGGCAAAAAAAAATTACAAAATAAAAAAATTTCTTGTATCCGGATGTAGATCTTCACCAAAATTGATTCATTTCTTCTTTGTCACACACCCAACGTGTCCACAAAGTTTCATCCAAAGCCGTCGATAACGTTTTGAGATATAGTGCTCCATATTATTTTTGGCCCTGTCTCTCGATGGTGTAGAATCACTTAGAAAATTCCAGTCGCCAGATCCAGATTATGATCTTCACCAAAATCTAATCAGTTCTTCAGTCTCAATCTAATCAGCTGGATCCAGATTATGATCTTCACCAAATTAAAATCAGTTCATCATTGTTACACAATCAACAGGTCCACCAAATTTTATCCAATCCATCCATAACATTTTGAAATATCCTGCACACAAACAAATAAACAAGAAAAAGACCGTGCAGAGTACGACACATGCAAAATGCATAAAACAAATTTAACCTCAAAAATAATTTGTGGTTGAATTTAATGAACAAATATGCAACTCCTCTTCAAATTTCAAGTGAATTGGATGAAAATTGCAATTTTAGAAATTCGGCCTATGTTGACCTTTTGGCCTATGTGGACCTCCAAAATAATTGGTGTTTGAATTCAGTGACCTGAAATATATTGTCTCTTCAAATTTCAAGTCAATCGGATGAAAATTGAGGATTTTAGAAATACCACCTCAGTTGTTGACCTTAGGCTTATGTTGACCATTTACTCCATGTTGACCTCAAACATGTTGGCTGGTTGAATTCATTGACATGATGTATAAATCCTTTTCAAATTTTAAGTCAATCGGATGAAATTTGATGAATTTAGAAATCTCACCTAAGTTGTTGACCTTTGGCCTATGTTGACCTTTTCGTCTATGCTGACCTCAAAAACAATGAGTGGTTGAATTCAGTAACCTGATATGCAAATCCTCTCCAAATTTCCAATCAATGGGATGAAAAATGAGGATTTTAGAAATTCCAGCTTAGTTTTTGACCTTTGGCCTATGTTGACCTTTTGGTCCATGCTGACCATAGAAATAATATGGTGGTTGAATTCAGTGACCTGATATGCAAATCCTCTTCAAATATCAAGATAATCAGAAAAAAATTGAGGATTTTAGAAATTTGGACTACGATGACCTTTTTGCCTCTGTTGTCCTTTAGGCCGACATTGACCTCAAATGATTGGTGGTTGAATTCAGTAAGTTGATATGAAAACCCTGTTCAAATCTCTCATCAATCAGATGAAAATTGAGGATTTTAGTATTTTGATAAATATGTCTATCCCCTTTGACCTTTTGACCTCAAAAACAATAGGCTTCTTGCTTATGACAAACTCTTCCATTTGTTGTAGTTTCGTGAAGATTTTTTTTTTAAAAAATTGTGACCTGTAGGCGATAAACATTTAAAAAAAAACAAAAAACAGTCAGACAGAGAGACAGAATAACACACGGGACCAACCGATATGCTTGAAAAATCTTCGCTTTTTGCAAGTAACAAACAAACAGAGAGACAAGGGTGAAACCATAACCTCCTTCCACCTTCGGTATCGGAGGTAAAAACTCCACTAACTCTGATAGAGTGCGTGTCGTTTCAGCTACGGTGATCGATTTTGATTCCTGTCGTTATCATCGGTTCCCAAATCGCATCATTGTTACATTACCATTGCAATAACCAAATGTGAACAATGACAATTACATTTACAATGCATATTGCACAATATGCACTGTTGTCATGTACCTGTAACACGGCAAGGTATGTACAAGGTGTGTTCCACTGTGCTAGTAGTGGTCTGTTCCAGATGCAGCTTAAACTGTGGACTTTCTGGAGGGGTGGCAATGGCAGATAAATAAATGAACACAAAACAGAAAAAGGAAGCTCCACGAGGAAGGAAGAATAAATAATAATGATCGAAACAATCTTCTGACAATTAAATATTTATAATCAGAACAAAGGATTACCAAGGACGGTGAGGTAGGCCGAACGTGTGATGGGCGGTATTCGCTTTCCCTCCAAACCCACTTGGCACTCGACCCAACCCTCATCTCCACGACCGGGCTGTGCCACGGAGAGACGTCTTCCAAAATCCCACATGCCGTCAACCACAGGCACTCCGCCACGACGCCACGTCACAGTCACCAGATCCATGGGCCTGGTTCAATGCAGACAGATCAAATGAAAATCGTGATGGACTGATAAAAAAAGAGAAAAAAAACTTAAAATGGCAGACAATCAAAGATGGAGGAAATAAAATGCTCGCTTGAAAAGGACGTTCTAAAGATGGATTGAGGAAGACAGCGAGAAGTGTATGGTGTGAAAACAAAGCCAAGAAAGTATCGAGTAAGGATAATCAGCTGCATTGGCCAATCAAAATCACCTCCACATGTAGACCATGATCTGCAATGTTGGGATATTATTGATGATGAAATATGGCACGTTAAACAAGTTTGACACAATGCCAACAATTCGTGTTCACACACACACACACACACACACACACACACACACACACACACACACACACACACACACACACACACACACACACACACACGCACGCACGCACGCACACACACACACACACACACACACACACACACACACACACACACACACACACACACACTCATTCCAGAAACAAGCATTGCACATTATCGATTGACCACCACAGGAGACCAATAACCGTCAATTCTGGGCAACTTCGTGAACCAGTGGAATCGAGGTGAAAACCCTGTTTCATCGGATGCTTCATCACCGAGCTACTAAAAAAAACCTTCCCAACTTTATGTCTGCAACTGCATGCAGCAGGCAGTCGTTTGTGACGTTCGGCGCACTGATCGCCGCTGAGCATCGTTGGAAGTCGTATTACGGCGTGATGTATGTAAGGCAGTCGATGTAAGGTCTTTAACTGCCTTAAATTCTGCAAAATTGAACCGTCGGTTTGCTCAAATGGGCCTCTGAATCAACATTAGCATCAATATGGAAAAATGCATTCGATCATAGATCGCTAAGATGGAAGGAGAGGAGGATTGCATCGACGTACTCGGTAGTGGCAAGATTTATGAATACAATTTGAGACAGTTTACCAAACTCAGATTAAACACACACACACACACACACACACACACACACACACACACACACACACACACACACACACACACACACACACACACACACACACACACACACACACACACACACACACACACACACACACACACACACACACACACACACACACACACACACACACACACACACACACACACACACTGCAAGGCATCATTTCTGCCAAATCAGTTTCTTGGCAAGGGTTACAATCCAGGATTGGTCGCCCCTCTGATACAGGAGAGCAGACTACACATGGAAAGAAATTGTACGCTTTGGTACTTGCTGGCGAAGTGGAGGCGGGAGGGCCGGTAAGAAGTACAAGTAAAATGGATTCTTCTCTTAAAAGCAGTTTCTGTATATGTACTTTTTCACTTGGTTCGTTCATCAATCCTAGATATCCTTGCTATCCCCCCCCAAAAAAATCAATATTAAATCGCGTTGTGATTGAACATTATTAAAGTATGCTTATTAACAACGATACTTTGTCTGCTCATTTGTTCAACGAATCCTTTTCGACATGTAATTTTGATTGAGGAGAATTTGATTTAAATAAAACACACAACACTGCAATGATTATTAACTAATTCCTAGATGACTGTGCAAAGCTTTAATGCCCTTGTTTATGAGAGCACGACACGATAAACAATAATTAATTGACAAAGTTATTGTCAGCATGACTAATATTGACAATCAAGGTCGTCACAGTGGAGAGGGTATCAAAACATCCAAGAATGATGTGAAGTTGAATAGGGATTGTGGTTAGAATTGCCTAAAACAAGTGAAAGGAAAAGTTTTACAAACTTGTACAGTGCAGGGAAGCGTAAACGCAGAAGAACATTTGGCCTATCGTGCCTGTGTCACGAAACACAATAAACACACAAGGACACTACGTGTTGCATTTAATCTCGAAGCAAGGAATTTAGCGAGGGATTCAAACTACAAAGGCATATTATTTATTTTATAGGATCACAAACTGGATGCAAATGGAACAGCCAGCTTTATGTCCACATCCAAAGGAGGCGCTCACCAAGGTTATGGCAATGTCATTTTTTTCTTCGTTCGGTGATTCCTGCCAGGTATGGATCCCAGATAATTATGTTACCAACTGATTTATCCTTCCACATGCCAAATTAATTTCATTTATCAATATGGAGGCTCGCCAGGGTGCATAGATTAAAGTAGTACCGAGAAGGAACGTTGTATATTAAAGTAGATCTGCGTGCGGACTCGCACAGTCACCAACACCGATTAAAATAGCCATTCAGGGCTCTTCAAGAACGGGCGGGGATAATAAGGAGATCAATGCTGGAAATAATCAAAGGAATGTGCCACACAAGTATCAGTAAAAGAGTTATTCGAGTTTATACAGCAATTCAAAATTGTTATCAATGCAGAGGATGATCTATCCAGCATTAGTTGGTGGACGTTAAATATCCCATGGTGTCCTTCGCAAAGAGTGGGCGAGCTATCGTCTCACATCCTGAACAAATTCCAAAATTCCTCCACTAACCTTAGTTGAACTTCAGGTCTGGCTGGCCAGCCGCTTCATGAAAGACTTGGGCCAAGCTTTCCCTGGCCAACCCCACAAGAAGAAGTTAAAGTGGCCGTTAAAGAAGAAAAATAGCAAGATCTATGAACGTTAATATATGGCCAGGGCGTCGATCAAATGCAGTTCTGCAACATTATTTTTTTAGGTTTGTATAGAAGTTGGTGGAGATGGATTAAGTTGGTTTGGACATGAATGCAACTTGAGTGTCTGGTATAGCAAAATAAGGAAAGCATGGAGGTGAAATCTTCAAGGATAATGATGAACTTACAGTAAAAGTGGATTCAAGGGAAACGGTTTAAAATTGCAGTCTATTATCGAAGTCTGATGGGTCTTTTTGTGGGTGTAATTTGATCAACAATAACCATCTTAGGTTTATCAAAAGTACGTGTCTTTTTTTTTTAAAATTCATGAAAAGTTTGAGGAAGTAAGTGATGAACATAATTAAGCACTACAGGGAATTACACACACAGTAATTGAATTGGAAAATTTTTGATTAAACTTATTTTTCTTATTTGGTGTTTGGACTGAAGGTAGAATAAACGGTCGGCTGTTCAATTTGAAGATGTAACTTCATTTTATCAATACAAATTAAATTTTAAAACGAGAGCGAAGTCGATCCCCATGCTTCCCACTGATAGCAAAGTGAACAAGAAAGAGAGCAACCAGAGATTGCGCACCCTCACCAGGACTTGTTTTGTGTGTTGTAGTATGTGTGGCGTTTGTGTACTGGTGTGCTATGTAATTAATGAGACATAATTAGAACTGCCACTTTATAACTGCTGGGAATGATGACCAGGTTCCAAGATGTCCTGCTGTGATGCATCCCTGCTTTGATTGGACAGCTGACTCTCTGACCCATGATGTTTTTAAAAATGATTATTCAATTGAATTTAGAATGGGATTAAAATAAGTTCAATTCAAATCAAATGTACAGCTTGGTACAGTCCTGCATTGGAGTAATCAGAAGGAACCCAAACAAGCAAAAAGAAAAGATGACGTCATCAGGAGGAACCTGGGTAGGATTCGCATTTCAGCTGCTACTCCTCTACCCTCAAACCCATCCAGGCACATCCAATTGAGCCTTATTCAAAAATAAATAAATAAATCGAAAATACCCCAAATCAAAAGAAATTAAATAATTCTGGCTGTCAGTCCATGTGCCCATTCAAGGTGAAATTTAAAACCTGTATTTCCAATCACGACTAGATCATAATTGTGAAGTTTCACGTCGAATGGTTAAGCGGTTCAAGAGAAAACATTATTTAATATTTTTATTCAATCCAATATAGCTGCCAAACCATGTGACCAATCAATTATTCCTTAACAAACTTGTGCAATCATGGATTGGGGAACATTTGTGTGAAGGTCCCCCTTGATCTGTCCAGCCGTTCTGGAGAAGAAGATTTTTATATGTTTGCGGGCCAATCCAATATGGCTGCCAAACCATGTGACCAATGATGTTATATGTGTAAACCTTTTGTTCCTCATGGATAGGCAGTCATATGTGTAAAGTTTTGCCTCAATCTGTTCAGCCATTTCAAAGAAGTTTAAAAAACAAAACAATATGGCTGCCGAATCACGTGACCAATGATGTGATCTTTTTTTTGTGGATCATTTTATTCCTCGATGACCCTCAAAAATTTTCAAACTGATCGGATGTGGCGTTCTACGTATGCAATTATGATGTCATAACTAAGACACCTATGACATTATATAAAATCACCCTCATTCTGCATGAGGAGTATTTGCTGTGTACCAAGTTTCAATTATTTCCTTGTTGTGGTTTCAGACACAGATGTCCAAAGTTTTTCCATTTTTCCAACATGGCTGCTACACCACGTGATCTATGACGTCATGATTATCATTAAAACATTCTACATGAGTAGTCACACCAATGGTGAAAATTTTGTCTCAATCTGAGAAGCAGTTGCGGAGAAAAACACTAAAGTTCTGTGCGGACAAACAGACAGACAAACATACAGACAAACATACAGACAAACAGACCTAAATGCAATACCTTCTCCTTCGGTGAGGGTAAAGATGCCAAGAGGTTCCACCAGGAATGACCCAACATAAAATTTTTGAGTTAATGTTTTTCCTGTTTTGACCCCTGTGACCCCAAACCCCACCCCCTGGGGCATGAACCGGGGGTCAAATACAAAAAAACGTTCCATATTTAATGCATCTCCCAATGATGATTGCAATTAGAAAGTTTGATTTAAAAAATGTTTTAAAATGTGTCCGTAATTGCAATTTTCGGTATTTGACCTTTTGAGTCTGCCCGAGGGGGCAGGGCCAAATTAATACGGCTTTCACACCTTCATGCCACGTGGTGATCACAATTTCTAAGTTTTGGTGAATTTCTGCGCAACCGTTTCGAAGGAGATAGCGTGACGGACAGACAGACAGATGAACATAGACGGAGCCGATTACAATATCCACCGGGGTTTTTTTTTCCAAAAAGCGTGGGGATAACGAGAGTTAGTATTATTGTAACCGACAGCAAAATAGCTTTTTATTAAAAAAAGAATAAAGTCAAACTTTCCCATGTCATTAATTATATCTGAGAACATGTATGAAAAGGTTTTTTTCAGAATGAAAAAACAAATCAATTTTTATTTATTTGCAAAGTTGATTAAATGAGCTATTTTGTGAAATACGAGTAGTAACAACATCTGATCTCTTTTCTGAGTAAATGTGACATTTCATTTAGGCCAGTGGTGATGAATTAGAAAAAGAGTTCTAATGAGGCAAATTCATGAAGATTGTATATTCTGTGTATGTATCTGTAAATGTAAATACAATAGTATTTTTTTTTTTAATACAGGTACCCAATGCTATTGAAAGGGCTGGACAAGATAAGGTGGAAGGTTAACAAACCAAGGGGAACAAATGGACAAAGAACGTACACTCTTGAATAAGCAACGTTGTAGCTAGGTGAGAGATTTCCAACCGTGTCGATGATTATTAGAAGATTCAGGGAAACGAGAGATGGGGGGTTAACAGGAGAAACTAGAGGGGGAGCACTCGGTAGAGTGCAAGACCTCCGCCACCAATACTGCTGGGTCATTTAAGTGAACCTGATATCCTATTCATTGCAGGTCAAAACAGATCAGACTCTACTGAACCATGATTGAATAAACTAAACTAGATCGACGCGCATGTAGAAATGCCAAAAAAATAAAATCGAAATTTTTTTGAAAAAAAAGTTGCAAAATTTCTGGGTTTTTTTTCTCTAACAAATTTTTTTGGGGGTTGGAAATCACTTAAAACATGTAGAAATGCAAAAAAAAAAAAATGCAAATATTTTTCAAATATAATCGAATTTTTTTTGAAAAAAAGTTTTTTTTTTGGACCAAGTCCAAAATCTAATGGCATGATCCTTGGACCATACCTAACCCCCCCCCCCACCAAGTTTCGTCGAAATCCGTCCAGGAGTTTTTCCGTAATACTGTTCACAAACAAAAAGACAGGGGTGAAAACAGTAACCTCCGTCCATCTTCGATGGAGGAGGTTAAAAATTCTCATGTGTCGGAATGGAATAGGAAATTTGGTCATGATGGTAAGCAATCTAGAAATATTAGAGGGTTGAACAAAAGAGGATGGACTCAGGGAGGTGACTCCACAGACAGATATGAGAAGAGTGGGACAAAGAAGCTGGGGTCTTGGGCAACACCAGTCTTCAAAGGCAGAGGAGAGAGAGAGAGAGAGAGAGAGAGAGAGAGAGAGAGAGAGAGAGAGAGAGAGAGAGAGAGAGAGAGAGAGAGAGAGAGAGAGAGAGAGAGAGAGAGAGAGAGAGAGAGAGAGAGAGAGAGAGAGAGAGAGAGAGAGAGAGAGAGAGAGAGAGAGAGAGAGAGAGAGAGAGAGAGAGAGAGAGAGAGAGAGAGAGAGACACAGAGAGAGAGAGAGACAGAGACAGAGACAGAGACAGAGACAGAGACAGAGACAGAAAGAAAGACAGAGACAGAGACAGAGACAGAGAGAATGGATGTCAACAAGAACAACTCGTTGCTAAAAATGCATGTCAGAGAATTGAGGAATAGGCCTTGATTGCCATTGATGTAAAGTTTGGAGAGAAAGGCAGGTTTCCAGACAGTATCAAAGGCTTGTGAGATGTTCAATGAGATGGTCCTGGACTTTTGTTTGAGGTAACGAGAGAAACATGGCCAGGGTGGAAACAGAAGTGATGGTGTGAGACGAGAGAATAAGGGAGGGAATTTGATTTGCCTGCAGTGGAATGTGCGATGCGCTTATCGGGAACAGAAAGCAGGATTTTGAGGATAGAATCCCAGGTTTTGTCCATGTCTGAAACTAAAGAGAGAGCTTATCAGTCTGTGAGGGAGATTGTGGACTATGTTTTCACATGATGTTTTGCCTGGAATTCCAAAAGTAGGCTTCTCTTTCATCTCTTCTTCATCAAAGAGAGGCCTTTCAAAGAACATAATTGACCAGCAGAGGACAGCAGAGAAGGAAGACCATGGGTTATAAAGGAAAGTCAAATATAATAAGGTCCAGTTGGCAATAAACATCATTTGAGGATGTACAATTGTTAGCATAGCAACAAGTTGTGTCAGGCTTATAGTATAACAGAAAAAATGTGCTGAATTGCCATGGATGACTCCCAACGAAGCAGTGTCATGGCAGTTGAAGTTCTTATTACTAAAGAACAGAGAGCAATGGAGGAAGACAGAGATTATATGTTGGATGAGAGCACCTCATTGTTGGATTCCTCATTGTTTGGGGGGAGGTAGGGGTGGATCAGGAAGCCACATACAGAAAGAGAGGATAATTGAGGGTTGGAACACAAAGCCAGATGTACCCAATGGGGTTTAGGAAGATCAGGTTGGATGAAGAATCGTTATTGGGAAATGATCTGTCCTCTTAGACAACGATCCGATTGCCATGTTGCATATTTATCGGTCTATCAAATGGAAGAGGATGTAGCTTGTGATGAAGATGAGGGTGTCAGGAATATCCTGGCAGTTCAACCCCTGTGAAGTGAACAATATTTGGGGAAGCAGCACCTAGCATAATGGAAGGATCTGTGAAGTTAAATCAAAGCCCTTTTAATGTTGGAGATCTATCATATTAAAAAGAAGGAAGGCTGGAAGGGGGTGGGAGGCTGGAAGGGGGTGGGAAGCTGGAAGGGGATGAGAGGCTGGAAGGGGTTGGGAGGATGGGTGCTTTGGTGTTGGGAGAACAGTTGCTTCATTGATGTTTAGACGGATATGTGGGTTAGGAAAGTAAAGCAACTTTTATGGTGGGCAGGCTTGATGGAGGACCAGCGGCAGAAGGATGGAGGTGAAGAGTGAGAGTAGCAGGCAGAGAAAAAGAGCTGGAGTCAGGCAGCAAGAGAAGAACAGCTGGATATGAGGATAAAAAGGAAGAGCGGACGAATGTAGGTTGCAGGGAAAGAGTGTCGATGAGAGGGCAGATGGGAAGAACATGGAGATGGGAGGGTATCAGGAAGTGGGAGGAGTAAACCTGGTGCTGCTTTGGGGGCGTGGGGGGGCAGATGCGACAGCATGCAAGCATTTCTTACAAATAGGTTCTTTCAATGCACCATTTTGTGGGGGGTGGGTGGGAGCAACAATGGCCAGATTATTGGGGGTCCACAAGGCAAGTTCAAGGTGTAGATATAATAGTTCTGTATACAAAGTCAAGGTTCGTGTGAGAACTATATCAAAGAAAAGAATGGAGTGGAGGCGGGAAAACACACCGTCAGAATGAGAGAAGGAAGGAGAGGAGACGGAAGGAGCATGTGCTCAAGCACTCCAGCTAAGTGGCTAAAAGAACAGGATGGAACAACTGTGGATGAGAGTAATGGATGGAATAAATGAAAACAAGGTGGAGGAAGATGTAGAAAAAACACAATAACCTGCAAGTGAAGGGTGGGTGGGCTGGGGGAATGATTAATGAAGGTATAAAAGGTCATGGGTCGGAAAGGGGATGACCTGAAAGTTTGTGGACTTTTTCAGGAATGAAACAAAATTAAGCACAATGGAAGAAAGGTATAATTGGAAATGAGAGTAAAGGGATAAGAAAGTCTTAAAAATTTGATTTCAATTTCAAAAATATTGGAGTTGACAGTGTGAGGGAAGGAGGGAAAACATGAGAGCTAGATGATAGAGAAAAGAAGAGCGAGATGTGGGACTGAATTTAGTTTTGAATGAATGGAGAAAGAACAATGAGGGCCGAGTTACTTCAATTTTGTATATATTTGTTTAATCCCCCCAATCGATTGAATATTACCATTGACTGAACCAACCGAAGAAAATTTGTCCTCATCACACACCAAACCTGTCCGCAAAGATTTGTCTGAATCTGTCAATAATTTGAGATATCCTGCTCACAGAGAGACAGACAAACAGGGTTAAAAACATAGCCTCCATCCACACTGGTGGTGGAGTTAATAACAAAAAATGTATGGCCAAAATAATTATATTTACTTCATTTTAATAAATTTTAATATAATCAGTCACCGTTGTTAACGGAACATTATATTTTATTGTTTAAGTTAAAAAAAAATTTCTGGGTTAGATCACAATGGCCATTCAGTGCGAATCCCTGGTTTTGGCGACTGTGTGTCAAGGGGTCCGCAAGTCCAAAAAATGTTGAAAACCCTGCTTCGATGAATCATCGAGTGTTGTTTCCATTGTAACAATGCAAACACAGATATCATGTCCTGGATGGAGGTTTGGTCCGTTAAAAGTGCCCAGAGAAGTGGCACTGTAAATGCGCAGCCAGGCAAGGGTTGGGATTCCTTTCGCCAGTCGGGAAGAGAGAATCAGTGATGGACACAAAAATAATGGATTGGACGTTTAAGAGAGGGCACAGGAGTGTGAAAAGAGCAAGAAGAGACAAAGAACATGCACCCCATGGGGGTACCGCTCAGGAACTCGATGGAATACACGTCTAACCCGTTTTACAAACAAAGAGGGAAGAAACTTTTAACACAGAAAAGAAAGAAACAATAGTCGGACAAGCAATCTGAACCATGAGGGATTGGAAGGCAAAAGAGCAGTGTAAGGCACAGGTGGCACAGGTGCATGTAGCAAACACAACCGTTGCATTGATCATTGAGAAGGAAATGTCACAGCACCGAGCAACCAATAGGAAAGAAATACGTGGCAAATACATGCAACAAATCACTGATATATAAATAAACGTCCTTGAAGCACAGTGTTGCAATGCAGACTGAGAACAAAAATAACAGCACCCAGAAACCAACAGCACACGAACATTAAAATGATACCTTACAAGTCCCCAACATGCAAACGAGACAAATTGAATGACGTCCCCCATCGGAAGGACGATGCAACAAATGGCACGAGACCCTCTTCCTGGCACTTTGGGGACCAAATCCAAGAAAATTTAGGTTGGAATCGAGCGCACCTTCATGGTCGTACTATTGAAGCGAGGTGGTTTTATTCTTTTTTTCACATCAAAATTGACCTAAAATTTTCAGCATTGATCGAGTGAGAGAGTGAAACTGTGGCAAAAGGACAAAAGGTTCTTGCCTTGTATGATTGCTTTCTATCTGCTTGTTATTTGAGCAATCTGACAAGGATAAGAGATCAGAATCGTTTTCTATTGTGGAAATTTGAGCGCCTCGAGATTTCAGGCGATAATGGTGAATGTGTTTGTGTGTGTGTCCCCTTGTTTTCTGTCCTGGCACTTTTCACACGGTTATTACCTCCGTCACGTAAGGTGGACGGAGATTGTGTGTTTCACCCTTGTCTGTTTGTCTGTGAGCAGGATATCTCAAAATGTTGTGGACGGCTTCGGCCGAAATTTGGTGGACAGTTTTGGTGTGTGACAAGGATGAATTGATTAGATTTTGGTGAAGATCTGGATCCGAAAGCTGATATGAGAATTTTTCAAAGTGATTTTTCACCATTGAGCAACAGGGCTATAAACGATATATAACATCTCAAAAAGTTATAAACAGATTTGGACGACACTTGGTGGAGAGGTTGGGCATGTGACAAGGACAAATCAATTAGATTTTGATAAAGATCCAAATCCAAAACCGGATACAAGAGTTTTTGAATTTTTTAAGTGATTTTTCCCCATTGAGAAAAAGAGGCCAAATACGAGATATACACGACATTTCAAAACGGTGTGGATGAGTTATAACAAAACTAGGTGGATGAGTTGATTAGGTGACAAGAGCAAGCCGATTTGATTTTGGTTCAGGTGTGGATCCAGATCAGTGCTTTCAGTGGGATACAACACATAAACTGTTCAGCCTGGTGGAGGTATGTACTCTCCAGAGTGCAATTCTGGTAGTCGTAATGTTGTTTGTGCGCGAAAACCTTTCTGTGTGCTCTTACACCACTTCCCTTGTGCAGTGTTTGATGTACAAATACATATAGGTAGCTTTTGCCAGTTACCGTCTTCACCTCTCCATCATGCATGCTCCCAAATACATTCTCATCCAAAATATGCACAAGACTCCTGATAGTCTGTTAATTCCTACCTGCCATCCGGTACACACTCGAAGACCACATCGCGACTTCCGGCCACCGTGGTGGTGTTCTTTGGAGGTACGACGACGCGTAGATACACAGTCTCAGTCTCTGCCTCTGCCTCTAAAAAGGGTGGAGGCCGAGGGGTGGGAGTTAACCAATGAAGAAGGTACAAAGATCACACAGACATAGAGAAAGAGAGACAGACAAACGAACGAGATGGATGGTCTAATCGAGAGGTTGAAGGAGCATGAGGGGTGGTTGCCATAATGGCATTTCAGAGAGCATTTTATCCTGTTAGCTGTGCTGCAGATGTGAATCATTGCTAGCCATTGTGAAAAAGACAAATATTTCACATATCAGCTGAAGCCTTCAGTTTTAACAACCACCAATACATCAAACTAATCTCGAGTAAATTTCCAAAAGCAGGGATATTTCATCAAACCAACCCGGTTGCGTGCAAGTGACAGTGAGAGAATGTGAAATGGCTTTTTTCCTCTTCGTCAAACTACACCTTAAAACATTACCTTCGTGGAGGGACAGCTCAGTTGGTAGCATGCTTGCCATTAAGCTGTCTGAATGACCCCCAACTGGGCCAGATTTAACCAAAAACTGATATTCCAGTGAAATGCAGGTAGGGAAACATGCAGGTAGAAAACATCTCAGAACACGCCACCTTTTGGATTGGGATGCAAAGCCGGCTGTCTCATATGCATTTAGGTTATGGTTGTTCAATGTCTTTTAAAAGGGGAAGACAATGTGTGCCGGTACCCAAGCCAAAATCCCCAATTTGATATTAAGTGTATAATTATCACTACGGACTGACAGGATGGCACAGAGGTACGCGCACTGGACTGACAGGATGGCCCAGAGGTACGCACACTCACCTCTACGTCATCTAAGCCTGGGTTTGACTCCCGATCCAGCTATAAACTGTCATCCTGGTATTTCACAGGTAGGATGATTTATCAGTATGTGTGCGGTCTCTTGGATGGTTGAGAAACGTGTCCTGTCTGCTGACATTAGTTGGTGGACATTAAAGCTACCATGGTGTCCCTTGCGAAGAGTAGGCAAGCTGTCCCTGGCACTCTCAAGAGATTCCAAATTCCTGCCCAAATGACTGCTGGCATAAGAAGGATGGCAAACCCACAGGCTGCATGTGAATAAATAAAAAAACAAGAAAAGACGTCATGCAGAGCACGATACTTGCAAAATCCACCCCCCACCCCGCCCCCCTCCAACGTTTGCCATGGAAAAATCAAAGTGTCCATTTCATTAGGATTAAAGTTTACAATTTTTATCAAAGCTCATGTCAATTGAATGAAAATTGATTATTTTTCAGATTGAAATTGATGATTTTAGAAGTTTGACCTTGAGTTGACCTCAAAAGTAGTTGCTCTCCAGATTCAGTGACGGACGATGCAAATCATGTTCAACATCAAAGTTAATAGGATGTAAATTGACGATTTTCAGGAGAAAATTGATGATTTTAGATGTTTGCCCTTGAGTTGACCTTTGACCTTTTGATCTCAAAAATAGTTGCTTTCCAAATTTTGTGATGGACTATGCAATAACTGATTACTCCTTGCCAATCAGATAAAAAGTGACGATTTTTCAGATAAAAACTGATGATTTCAGAAGTTTGACCTTGAGTTGACCTTTGACCTTTTTTACCTGATATAGTTGGTTTCCGACTTCAGTGACGCAATATACAAATCCTGTTCAACTCTCAAGTCAATCAGATGAAAAATGACGATTTTAGAAATTTGACCTGAAGATGCCCTTTGACGTCAAAATGAATGGGCTTCTCAGTTGAGACAACCTCCACAACTTGGTAACGTTTCATGACGATCGGTTTAGAATTTCGACCTGTCGGCGATTGACAACCAACCAAACAGACAGAATAACAAAATGGACTGACCAATATACAGTACGAAAAAAAATCTTCAATTTTGCAAGTCATAACAAGAAAAAGAGTAATCAGAGATTGCAGATCCTTGCCAGGAATTGCTTTGTGTGGTGTTTGTGTGGTGTATTTTGTGTGACATTTGAGTATCGGTGTGTTACGTAAATAATATTACGTAGAACTGCACACAGAGACATACAACTGTCACTTTATAACAGCTGGCAGTGATGACTGGGAACCAAGATGTCCCACTTTGATCGGTGACTCTGACCCATGAAACGTGACTCTGACCCATGACGTTTTTATTTATTTATTATTGAATTGAATTCAGAATGGGATTAAAATTAATTCAATTCAAATCAAATGGAAGATAAAATAGTTACAGTCCTGCATTGGAGTGATCAGAAGGAACGCAAACAAGCAAAAAGCAAAGATAATGTCATCAGGAGGAACCGAGAAAGGTTTCTCATTTCAGCTGCTACTCCTCTCACCTCAAACCCATCCAGGCGCAGCCAAGCGAGCCTTATTCAAAATAATAATAATAATAATAATAATAATAATAATAATAATAAAATGAAAAACAAAAATAACCCAGATCAAAAAAAAAATTCTACCTGCCAGACCATGCGTCCAGTCAAGTTGAAATTTCAAACATTTATTTCTCATCACTACGAAGACATAATTTTTTAAGTTTCACATTGATTGATTAAGTGGTTCCAAAGAAAACATTAAAAAATATTTTTCTTCAATCCAATATGGCTGCCAAACCATCTGACCGATCAATTACTCCTCAACACTCAAAATTTTTCATACTGATCAGATGTAATGTTCTACATGTGTAATTATGACGTCATAACAAAGACACCTATGACGACATAAAGAAATCATACATTCCCCATGAGGAGTACTTGCTATGTGCCAGGTATCAATTTTTTCCTTGGTGCGGTTTCAGAGATAGAGAGGTCCAATTTTTTTCGTTTTTTCCAACATGTCTGACAAATCACGGGACCTATGTGAGTAGTCGCTCCGATGGTAAAAAAAGTTTTGTCTCGATCCGACAAGCGGTTGTGGAGAAAAACAGGAGAGTTCTGTGTGGACAAACAAACAGACAGACAGACAAACGGGCACAAATGCAATACCGTCTCCTTTGGCGAGGGTAAACATCACAAATAATAATTAAATGTTTGTGAATAAGTTACTCTCAAATCTTTCTCCCTTCTCCAAATCCTGGTGGCTTCCAGTTAAGTCTGTTTCTGGTATATGTTCCCCCTCCATCCCCTCCCTGACCTCAAATGGCCACATTGCTGATACCGCACGTGAAAAGGCTGAATGCCTAAACTCGGTTTGCTTCTATATCTTGTGTCTGAAACCCATCGCTTTCTTTACCCACCTTACCCAGTCGCACCTAGCTATCCCTGGACTCTGTGTCCTTTTCTCCTGACAAAGTGGAGATCTTGCTGTCAAACCTCGACTCAGATTCTGCAAGCAGTCCAGACGGCATCAGCCAACGTGTCCTAAAAACCTGCTCTTCTGCTCTTGCTCACCCTCTCTCTGTTCTATTCACCCTCTCATTTGCTCAAGGTCATCTGCCATCCGATTGGAAATCAGCAAACATCACCGCTCTGCATAAAACCAGTGCAAAAACAGATACCTACAACTGAAGACCAGTCAGCCTTCTCCCAATCATCAGCAAGGTTATGGAATCCATCATCACTTCAGACATTAAATCCTTCCTATTCTCCAATGGCTTGATTTCCGATCATCAATTTGGATTCAGAACAGGTCACTCTAACATGGATATGCTGCTTCTGCTCTCCCAACAATGGATGGAGGTATTCAATGCCAGACATGATATCAGAGCCATCTCCCTCGACATATTGCTTGGTCTATATTCTGTCTGGCATCTTGCCTTGCTCACCAAACTCTCTTCATATGGTATCCAACGCCATCGCCACTTGTGGCTTGCAGACTTCCTCTCCTGGCACAACCAACGTGTACCCCAAATTGGAGTTCGTTCCTCCCCTCTTTCTGTCCAGGCTGGAGTTCCTCAAGGCAGCGGTTGTGGGCTCTGTTCTTTTTCTGCTTTTCATCAATGATCTCTCTGATGCTCTGGAAAATCATTTTATCTCTTTGCTGATGACTCCACCCTCTGCCGTACCATCTGTCATCCCTCAGATGGGCAAACAGCAGGTTCTTCGCTCTCTGCAGATTTGGATAAAATCACAAACTGGTCCAAAACGTGGAACAGATCTTTCAATCCTAACAAATCTTACACTCTCACGATATCTCTCCGAAAGGACCATCTGGACCTCCCCCACCCCCACCCTCCTCACATCTACTTTCTCAACAATTCTCTTGAAGAAGTCCTTTCATTCAAGCTTCTGGGTCTTACTATCTGCAATGATCTTTCCTGAGAAAGCCACATTTCCAACCTGGCTACCAAAGCTAGTCACTGAGTGTGCATCCTCCATCGTGTGAAGTCCTTCCGTGGCCCACCTGAGCTCCTGACTATATACAAAGCTTTCGTCCACAGCCTGATGGAGTACTGCTCTCCTCTCTGGAAGGGTGCTCCCGCGTCTAACTCCCTCACCGCTGGCAGGTCGGTGGTTCTTCTGTCTTCTACAGTCTCCTCTCTTCTCTTGCCTCCCCCCTCCAATATTTCCCGCAGGGCGCTCAAGGTCCGCCAGAAACCCCCTTCTGGTAAAACTAACAAAATCACGAATCAATGCTCACATTCACTCTTTAATTTATCTTTCTTCCCATCTTTGGAACAAACTCCCACATGGTCTTCAATTCCATTCTTCCCTCCAGCTCTTCAAAACAGCTATCCAAAAAAACTCTTCAAAACAGCTATTCAACAAACAAATTCCCTGCTTTCCTTCCTGAAAGTTCTCTGTCGTGTAAGGTCTTGAAAGACCCAGTGGTGTCCATCTTGTATACCCCATGTTCTCCACCCCATCCCTCTCCCTTCCACAGATCTCCTAATGTCTGTTCCCCACTGTGTTGTCTTTCCCTATCCTGCCCCGATTGTCTCCTGCCCCCCTTGTTGTACGCTGTGTGTATTAGCTCTCATATGAGCGTCGACAATGTATACAAAAAAAAACAACAAAAAAAGTAAGTTGGACAACATAAGGGAGAATGTCATTGGGATATAATGTACAAACAAACCTCAATCATGAGATTCGATTTTTGGGTGCAATCAATTCAGTTTCTCCAGTGTTTCATTGATAAGATATATGTGCGCACGCGTGCACGCGCGCGCACGCAAACGCACGCACACACACACACACACACACACACACACACACACACACACACACACACACACACACACACACACACACACACACACACACACACACACACACACACACACACACACTTCAAAGAACAAGTTCAAGCTCAACATCATTTAAAAATCAATCAACACATACTCAACCATAGCAGGCATGTCAATAAAGCAGGCAAGAGCGTATTGTGATTCAATGTTTCAATTCAACACAAAAGCCAATGCCTGTTTCCTGTCATTCATGTGAGTTAGATGGGAGAATGGCCCAAGGCAGTCTTGTCTCTGCAGCTTACAGTGTCAACCAGTAAATACAATCTGGCTCCAAAACCGATGCTTGGGTGGCAAATGCATTCCTTAATCTGGCCTCCTCCAGCTGCCTCTAAGCTTTGCACGTGACAAGAGATGTCGAAGGAGAGCGTAAGTGAGAGAGGTTTCTAAGGTCGATGCCCAATGTTCGTTCCTCACAAGAATATGGCCAAAATGTCTTCCTCGTGCAATATCTCAACAAATTTTATGCTGTTCGTTGATTCGACTATTCACCTCCAGGGAACCAGCATAAAGAGAAAGTTATCAATCATATACAGCGGATAGTTGATCAGATCACCACAAACAATTCATAATCTGGTATTGTCATCGCTGGTGACTTTAACCGCCTGAGTTTTTCTCAGCTCACATTAGGTAACCTAGCTCAAGTGGTGACGCAACCAACAAAACAGGTACCCAAATTAGATATAATCATAACAAGTGGAGGTACATTTAAAGTACACCACCCCCATACCAAATATATAAATAACATATCCTCCTGCGCGCAACATTGCCGGGCGCCTCTGGCACCCGGCGATGCCCCCGTGTAGTACTTGGAGACGGAAGTTGGAGGGAGCAGTGTACAATAATTGATTTATTGATTAAATGCATAATTAAAATAATTAATAATTGTAAAATAATTTATTTATTAATCAATTGGCTAATAGCATAGCAAAACAACTGCTATTTTATTTGAATCTGTAACTTCTTGAAAATTAAGTAATTCATCAAAAAAGGATAATTAATCAATAAATTAAAAAAAAAACCTTGATAGCCAAATCATTTTTTCACTATCATGTCCAAACATCAGCTTCCGAGCTCAACAGGTGTCTGAGATATTGCCCAGATGAGAAAGAAAATAAATAAACAATAAATAAATCAACAATAATTCCGTCATTAATCAATGAATTGATTAATCAAAAAATAAAAATATTGTTTTGCCAAAGCACATCTTCACTTTTGTCCCCAAATTTCAGCTTCATTGCTCAAAGGATGGCTGAGATATCGCCCGGACAAACAAACAAACAAGCAGTCATAGACTGGTACTTACGAAATCGTCAACTTGACCTCTGACCTTGTCTAATAAAAGCTGTCTCCAGAGAAGGTAGCGACGCAAAGCAGAAGTTTCTATGATGATTCTGTACCAAACGATCAAAAATCGTAACGTCGACCGAAGCAAAAATCTCCATTTCTCCACGCAATTATTTTATCAAAGTCACAAAACCGTAATATTCGGCCATCCACCAACAATCTTTACATAATCCGACGGCTTAGCGAGTCAGGCATGCGACGATAACCTTTATTGGGATAAAAAATGACTTTTAAACGCCATCTTTATCGAAAACACCGTCAGCGCGCACACGCAAAACCTTTACGTGGTCAATGCCGCCTCTGCTCATGTGCACTGCACCACGTGACGACCCGTGACGCGCGAGTGAAATATTTTTTATACAATCTTAAAACGTCTCAAAAACATCCGATTTTTACCAGAATTTCGACAACCGAGTTTTAAGAGTCCCAAGCGATCGCAAAAATCGAAGACAAAATTATAATCGAAGTTAAAACGAACTCATAACGTCGAGCGAAGCAAAAATACTCCATTTCTCCACATTAATTAACGGAATTATGTTTGACCTCACTGTGACCTTGACCTTTGACCAATTTTGACCAAAATCTAATCAGCGCTAGCCATCACCCTCCTGAATCACGTGGTGTAATTTGACATTGGTAGCTTCTTCTGTTCTTGAGTTATCGTGCCTACAAACAAACAAACAAACAAACACACAAACAAACACACAAACTAACAAACAGAAACGGAAGTCATCAATATACTTACGAAATCTTTAGATTTCGCAAGTAACAAACAAACAAGCAGTCATAGACTGGTACTTACGAAATCGTCAACTTGATCTCTGACCTCGTCTAATAAAAGCTGTCTCTAGAGAAGGTAGCGACGCAAACCAGAAGTTTCTACGATGATTCTGTACCAAACCATCAAAAATCAAATGTTTTGGATGTTTGACCTCACTGTGACCTTAACCTTTGACCGATTTTGATCAAAATCTAATCAGCGCTAGCCACCACCCTCCTGAATCACGTGGTGTAATTTGACATTGGTAGCTTCTTCCGTTCTCGAGTTATCATTTTTTGGATGTTTGACCTCACTGTGACCTTGACCTTTGAATGATTTTTGACCAAAATCTAATCAGCACTAGCCATAACCCTCCTGAATCACGTGGTGTAATTTGATATTGGTAGCTTCTTCCGTTCTCGAGTTATCGTGCCTACAAACAAACAAACACACAAACAGATGACGGAAGTCATCTAAAGATTCCGTAAGTGACAAACAAACGGAGTAAAAACTGAGTACTCCCTTCCTTCAGTGCCTGGCGATGACATCATGCATTGCCTGGATATGGAATTGGGAAGGAGCGGTGTACAACAAATATCAATTCCTTTTTTAGGGAGTCTGAAATATTCCCAGTGTGCTGGGGCGAAGTGATCACAATACAGTTGTATGAAGAACAGTGGTAAAAAAATTGTTCGACCGATTAAACATGACGTCACAAATAGTGAGGCCTAACACAAACTCATCATGATGAGATTTTGCTCAGTGGATAACCTGACATGATTTGGTGTGAGTTAAGGAGAAGCCATTTGTTCGATCAAAGTGTGATAATTATTATAACATAATTCCCTTCAGGTTATCCACTAATTTTGGCCATGGTGACCGATAGCTCACCTACTTTTCGCAAAGGACAGAGTGGGATCTTTAACGTCGAGCAACTCATGCCAGTAGGGAGGTTGCCCAGTTTAATGTCCAGCATAGGAATGACACTCACATTGATGAATCACCCTACCTGTGAACCATGAGGATGACAGTTTTCAGCTGGGTTGAGATTCAAATCCAGGCTACAAGGCTCACAGGCAAGTGTGTATACCTGTAGGCCATCATTCCAGCCAATTATAATATGATGATTTTAGCTATTGGTTCATATTGTCTTACTCGACAGGTTAAGTGGCATAATTGTTATAATCCATGGATGATCACAATTATTCACACGAACAAAAAGGCTTTTCAAGAAGGGAAGCGGTAAATAAAGGGCAGTATGAAATGTGCATTTTTTTGATTGATTCTCAAGGCAAAGCAATATTATAATCATGAGCGAGGAACGAAATATCAAATGTGTGATTCCAGCCGAATGGCATCAAGGGAATTGAATTAGGACAACAGGAGTAAGTTCCAATATAAGTATCATATCTCCATCCAACGTCGATTTAGACGATGTTCAAGTGCTACCAAATTGTAATGTCGACTGTTTTTACAGAAATAGCAAAGGATGTCTCTCCATCGGATTTAACCACACAGCATACGTACCTGCACTCCGACCATGTTCGCAGGTAGAGGAGTATGAAGTGTGTAAAATCTTAAGCATATCCGATGTCCCGATGCAATCCCTGCCCGTATCATACGCGATTCAGCATGCAACTTTGGTGATCCAATAAATATAACAGATACACTTAATACATTTTTAGATCCTCGTGGAGGATCTCTAAGTCTTACTCACATTGTTGTTCTTGTGGACTTTTTCGTTTCACAGTCTACAGTTTTCATTGAAACTTCCTGAAACTTGGCATATATATGTAAAAATACCCCGTGCAGACACTAACCATCTCCGATTTTGAAAATTCCTCCTATAAAAAAGTTATGACGTCAAAATATCTCCGCTAATGGAAATCGCCTCAAAAATTATCTCCGAAACTAGGCAAGCTTTGATAATTCTGTTTGCAGGAATCGAACAGGGCATGAGCAGAGATGAATTACCGCACACATGGTACATCACTATGACGTCATATCAATTTTTATGACATCATTCCTATTTTTTGACATTTTTTGTTTCACAACCCAGAGTTTTCATCGGATCTTCGTGAAACTTCCATGCATATGCAGAAAGCCCACGCGCAGGCAGTAACCATCTCCGATTTTGGAAATTCTTCCTAGAAAAAAGTTAACGTCATAATATCGCCGCTAATGGGAATCGCCTATACCATTATCTCCGAAACTAGGCAAGCTGTTTGAATTTTGTTCGTGGGAATCAAGCCGGGCATTAGCACAGATAATTTATCACAAACCTGATACATCACAATGACATCATATTCGTTTTTATGACGTCATCATTAAGAGGATGAGGATATTAGCTCATTCGAGCTTGTTTAATGAGAAAT
Organism: Eptatretus burgeri; assembly: GCF_056783735.1. Lineage (NCBI taxonomy): Eukaryota > Metazoa > Chordata > Myxini > Myxiniformes > Myxinidae > Eptatretus > Eptatretus burgeri. The sequence goes on along the minus strand of NC_140977.1, from coordinate 34,814,898 downwards.
TCTAATATCCAGATCCAGATGTAGATCTTCACCAAAATCAAATCAATTGATCCTTCTCACACATCCAATCTGTCCTCCAAGTTTCGTCTGAATCTGTCCATAAGTTTTGGAGATGTCCTGCTCACAGACACACAGACAAACAGGGGTGAAAATATAACCTCCGTCGAGCTTCGGTGATAGAGGTAAATAATTAATTACTCAAATATAATGGAAAAAAGTAAATAATTAACCCAATTCGTAAGAAAAATTACAACCAGTTTGGGATAAACTGAAACCTGTATCATTAAATGATCCTTTTGCAAAGGTGGCAGAAACCTTTGCAACTCAATGGATTCTTCCCGACATTAAAAGAAAAATCCATAGAATTGTGCAGGTTGTTCAACATCTCATTACCTCATTCAGCTGATGAACAATTTGTATGTGCATGCTAATAAACCACAACACCACAGTTTAGGTTTGGGAACAGATTTCTCTGAAGCCATTAATTTAATTGCTCATAATATAGTTGTGAGTAAGGTGATAGATATGGACAACGGACTAGCACTAGTTCCTTGGATATGTAGTTTATTCGATCAAAGAGGCCAATGTGTAAGATATAAAGGTATTTGGCCTGAAGGTGGGACTCCGAAGGGAGGGGTCCCTTAAGGCACCAAAGTTAGGTTCACTTTGTTTCTTGGTTCAAATTAATGATCTAATGGTCCAGGCAGATGAACAGAATAAAGATTCCATTTTATTTTCGAAATATGTAGATGATATGACGTCCGTTGAGAATACCACTGGCAAGGAGCCATACATGATAATTACAAGCTGCTCCGAATAACGTCGATGCGGTGGTCAAGGATGAAATATTATCAAATTGAACGCTGATTAATGTGCTCTTATGCAACTTTGTTTCATGATAATTATTGGAACAATCTTTATATTGACTGTGACCAGGCCCAGCTATGAAAGGTTCAAACCCGGAAAGAACATAGATTCAAAATATGTTTGAAATGTGCGAACCTAAATTACCAAAAAAACATTGGTTGCCAGATTATAGGCAAAATGTGATGCAATAGTATTTTAGAGAGAAACACAAAATTTCCATGTATAACAACAGTGCAATCGCATATTTTATAAAAATTCTTAATAATAATTGCAATGGCAGTTTCATGTGCACTCACCTTGGTCAATGCAGAGAATCAGAAAACTTCAATAAATGTGAAACTTTTTTTTATTTATGATTGATTGATTAGATTAGCCATGAGAATTTTGCTGTTGTATTCATGAAAAGGATGCAAGCCCTCATTAAGGACACAGCCCCCCAACCGCACGTTAAAAATGTGATGTGTAGATTTGACATTTAAACAAGTAACTAATTAAATCGTCACCAAAATCCAATCAATCAACATCTCAAAACCACATCTTGATAGCATGATGAGATGAGTTCATGTAACAACCACTGCCTCAAACTTTCATTTATCTCATAGCTTTACTGGCCTTCATGACAATCAAACTCTAAACTCCGCAAGGACGGATCTCATCTGAAATGAGATAAATGCAGAGGTCCGCCAACAACTCAAGGTCCGCCAACAACCCCCTTCTGGTAAAACTACCAAAATCACGAATCACTGCTCACCTTCACTCTTTCATTCCTCATTTTTCCCGCCTTTGGAATAAACTCCCTCACTCTATTCAATCCCATTCTTCCCTCCAGGCCTTAAAAACAGCTGTTCACCACCACCTCTTATCATCCCCCATCCAAGTTCTCGATCTTTTCTACCCCCGTTAATCCACCCCAAATCCACCTCCTTCAAATTCCCTGCGTTCCTTCCTGAAAGTCCCTGCAATGTCCATCTTGTATTCCCCATGTTCCCCACCCATCCCTCTCCCTTCCACAGATCTCCGAATGTCTCTGTTCCCCACTGTTTTGTCCTTCCCACTCCCGCCCCTCTTGTCTCATGTCCCCCTTGCTGTGCGTTGTGTGTTAGCTCTCACATGAGCCTCGACAAAGTATTCAAAAAAAAAAAAAACGAAAGGACTGAAGAAACTGAAGAACCTAACAGAAACTTTCCTCTCCCAAGACGTGTCTGACTCCCAAGTATCTCTCCCTGGCTACTCCCTCTTACGGTATGACAGACCTGAGCCTCGTCCTGGTGGAAGTGTTGCTCTCTTCATCAAAGACTCTATTCCTCACTCTCCATGCAATGCTCTCACTCCCCCACACCCCCAGGAATACCTCTGGCTTCGGCTTCCCCTTCACTCCCACCTCATGTTTATATGTGTACTGTACCGTCCACCGAACAGTGATGACTCCATCTACACCTCACTATCCGAAAACATGGACCATCTTCTATCTTCTCATCCAAACTCTCTCTTCCTCTTATGTGATGACTTCAATTGTCATCACGCCAGTTGGCTCGGTGTGGGTACCTCTCTCACCTGCCATGGCACCTCAGCAAAAGCTTTCTGCGACTCATTGGGACTGACTCAATCGGTCAACTTCCCGACCCGGATCTCAACCAATGGTACTCCATCTCTTCTGGATCTGATTTTGACAAATTTCCCTGACAATATCTGCTGCTCTTCCTTCGCTCCAATTGGTTCTTCTGACCATGTCCTTGTCAAAGTGGACATCTCTCTGGCTGTTATCAGAGAACCACCTCACCACCGTCGAGTCTGGCATTTCACTCAAGCCGACTGGCAGGGTCTCCGAGCAGCCATCAAACTTACAGACTGGTCTCCTATCACTACTTTCTCAAACATCAACTCATCCTGGGAATTCTTTCAAAGAAACTTGCTCTCCCTCATGCACAGATTTATCCCCTCTCGTGTTCAGTTGTCTTACCCTTCCTCCCGCCCTTGGTTTACTGAAGCTTGTGGCGAGGCAGTTGTCCTGAAACAACTTGCCTTTGCCTCATGGAAAGCAAACCCAACTGAGGGCAATCTCAGTTCTTTCCATAAAGCTCGGAACAAGTGTGTATCTACCCTCAGGAGAGCCAGAAAACAACATCTTTCTCATCTCAAGTCTGAACTCTCAAACCTCTCTCCCTCCTCAAAATCCTGGTGGCGTTTAATCAAATCTGTTTCTGGTGTATGTTCCCCCTCCATCCCCTCCCTTACCTCAAATGGCCGCACTGCTGATTCCACACGTGATAAAGCTGAATGTCTAAACTCGGTGTTTGCAGCTAAATCTTGTGTCCGAAACCCATCACTATCTCGACCCACTTTACCCAGTCGCACCCAACTGTCCCTGGACTCTGTATCCTTTTCTCCTGACAAGGTGGAGAGCTTGCTTTCAAACCTCGAGTCAGATTCTGCAACCGGTCCAGACGGCATCAGCCCACGTGTCCTCAAAGCCTGCTCTTCTGCTCTTGCTCACCCTCTCTCTGTTCTATTCACCCTCTCATTTGCCCAAGGTTATCTGCCATCTGCTTGGAAATCTGCTAACATCACTGCCCTGCATAAAAAAGGTGCAAAAACAGATCCCTGTAACTACAGACCAATCAGCCTTCTCCCAATCATCAGCAAGGTGATGGAATCCATCATCGCCTCAGATATGAAATCCTTCCTCTTCTCCAATGGCTTGATTTCCAATCATCAATTTGGTTTCAGACCAGGTCACTCTACCCTGGATATGCTGCTTCTGCTCTCCCATCAATGGATGGAGGTCCTCAATGCCAGACAGGAAATCCGAGCCGTATCCCTGGACATATCACGTGCTTTTGACACAGTCTGGCACCCTGCCCTACTCACCAAACTCTCTTCCCATGGTATTCAAGGCCATCTCCACTCATGGCTCGCAGACTTCCTCTCCTGTCGCAGTCAACGTGTGGCCCTAAATGGAGTTCTTTCATCCCCTCTTCCTGTGCAGGCTGGAGTTCCTCAAGGTAGCGTTCTGGGCCCTGTTCTTTTTCTGGTTTTCATCAATGATCTCTCGGACTCTCTGGAAAATCCTCTATTTCTCTTTGCCAACGACTCCACCCTCTGCCGTACCATCTGTCATCCCTCAGACCGGCAAGCAGCAGCTTCTTCACTCACTGCAGATCTGGATAAAATCACAAACTGGTCCAACACGTGGAACATGTCTTTCAATCCAGACAAATCTCACACTCTCACTATGTCTCTTCGAAAGGACCGTTTACAAACCCCCCCCCCCATCCATTTTCTCAACAATCCTCTGGAAGAAGTCTTTTCTTTCAAGCTTCTAGGTCTCACTATCTGCCATGACCTTTCCTGGGAAAGTCACATTTCCAACCTCGCCTCAAAAGCCAGTCGCCGACTGGGAATCCTCCGTCGTGCTAAGTCGTTCCTCGGCCCTCTTGAGCTCCTAACCACTTACAAAGCTTTTGTCCGTAGCCTGATGGAGTACTGCTCTCCCCTCTGGGCTGGTGCTCCTGCCTCCCACCTTTCTCGGCTTCACGCTGTCGAAACCAGGGCATTTAAGATCATCGGCATCTCCCGCAATGAAGCTGAGTCTTTGGGCCTCTCACTCAATCACCGCAGGTTGGTCGGTGGTCTTTCTGTCTTCTACCGACTCCTCTCCAGCCTTGCCCCCCTGCTCTCTCTGTGATTTGTCCCCACCACATTTCCACAGGGCGCTCAAGGTCCGCCAACAACCCCCTTCTGGTAAAACTACCAAAATCACGAATCACTGCTCATCTTCACTCTTTCATTCCTCTTTTTTCCCGCCTTTGGAATAAACTTCCTCACTCTATTCTTTCCCATTCTTCCCTCCAGGCTTTCAAAACAGCTGTTCACCACCACCTCTTATCTTCCCCCATCCAAATCCTCGATCTTTTCTACCCCCGATAATCCACCCAAGCCCACTTCCTTCATTTCTCCTGCTTTCCTTCCTGAAAGTCCCTGAAATGTCCATCTTCTCTTCGCCATGTTCCCCGTCCCATCCCCATCCCTCTCCCTTCCACAGTTCACCTAATGTGTCTGTTCCCCACTGTTTTGTCCCTTCCACTCCCACCCCTCTTGTCTCATGCCTCCTTGCTGTGAGTTGTGTGTTAGCTCTCATACGAGCCTCGACCAAGGTATACAAAAAAAAAAAAAAAAAAAAAAAACCTATTTCCGAGAAAGCTCAACTGTCATAATATATCTTCCAATTGTGCAATTGAAGAACTTGACAAGCACATTAATGACTTCAATATCTCAGTGATTTGTATTCCACAGCATAGAATAGTTCACCAACTGTTGGACTCAGATATTCAAAAACACCAGGATTGGCAGATCCACCTTGTTTACAGCTTCTGCCACACGTAGTCAAACAGAAGCAGCAATTGGTGGAGTTGGAATAATAGTCAAATCTTCCTTACTCAATAACCTTTATCAATCACCAAAGTATCAGATCAGATTGAAAAGCAATATTTCAAGGGAACCCTAAAACATATGTTGTGTCACGCTACTCTTCAACCAACGTTGGTGCTGCATCAAGCGTGGAGGAGTTCTATGAAAGCTAGAAGTGGATAGTGTCATCCATCCCTACACATTCTTGTCTTATTCTTGGAGGGGATTTTAATGCCCAGGTGTCAAATAGCTTTTCTTACCATAGCTCCACCAACAGAAATGGGTAGTACAGTTCCATCCGATTGCTTCGTAAAGTTCTGAACGTTTCTTGGCAAGACAATATCGTGAATAGAGATCTGTATGGTTTTTTGCCGTGCATCTCTACTATTTTGTCCTGACTAACCTCACACTCTCACTATGTCTCTCCAAAAGGACCATTTAGAACCCCCCCACCCCCCATCTACTTTCTCAACAATCCTCTGGAAGAAGTCCTTTCATTCAAGCTTCTGGATCTCACTATCTGCCATGACCTTTCCTGGGAAAGCCACATTTCCAACCTAACCTCCAAAGCCAGTCACCGACTTGGAATCTTCCATCGTGCAAAGTCCTTCCTCGGCCCACCTGAGCTCCTGACCACATACAAAGCTTTCATCCGCAACCTTATGGAGTACTGCTCTCCCCTCTGGGCTGGTGCTCCTGCCTCCCACCTTTCTCGGCTTCACGCTGTGGAAACCAAGGGATTTAGGATCATTCGTATCTCCCGTGGTGAGGCTGAGTCTTTGGGCCTCTCACTCTCACCGCAGGAAGGTCAATGGTCTTCTGTCTTCCACCATATCCTTTCCGGTCTTGCCCCCCCCTGCTCTGTTTGCGATATGTCCCACCCATATTTCCACAGGGTGCTTAAGGTCCGCCAGCAACCTCCTTCTGGTAAAACTACCAAAATCACGAATCACTGCTCACCTTCAGTCTTTCATTCCTCTGTTTTCCCGCCTTTGGAATAAACTCCCACATTCTCTTCAATTCCCTTCTTCCCTCCAGGCCTTCAAAACAGCTGTTGACCACCACCTTTTATCTTCCCCCATCCAATACTTCGATCTTTTCCACCCCTGTTAATCCACCCCAAAGACACCTCCTTCAAATTCCCTATATTCCTTCCTGAAAGTCCCTGTAATGTCCATCTTGTATACCCTGTGTTCCCCATCCCATCCCTCTCCCTTCCACAGATCTCCTAATGTTTCTGTTCCCCATTGTTTTGTACCTCCCTCTCCCACCCCTCTTGTCTCATGTCCCCCTTGCTGTGCATTGTGTGTTAGCTCTCATACGAGCCTCGAAAATGTATACAAAATAAATAAATTGTGAGGGAATGTTGCCTTCACCTTGCTGGTCATGTGATGCAACATGAAGAACTTACAAAGAAAGTTCAACTCTGGAAGAATGAAAAACCCCAGAGAAGAGGTCGTCCCCTCACTATCCTTCAAGACATCATTAAGAAGGACACCAGCTTCAGTGGCATTGATTTAGTCAATACTATGTCTCATAGAATCCTGGAAAGATCTCATCATGTCACTACGATAAGCGGATGCCAAAAAAAAAGGTACTGACTAAATCAATAAATAATGGTTGTAGAAATATAAAAAGTATATTTCGGCCTCATCACATGCTCAACCTATCCACCAAATTTAGTCCCAATTATTAATCCATTATCAATCACGATAATCGAGCAAACGTGGATGTCACTGAAGCTCCAAAATTGACAACTGGTGGAAATATTGCTACCTTTGTTGGTGGCCGGTATTACAAATCATCTTCCTTTGTCTTATAATTATAAAGTACGATATATTGTGATCACTAAAATTTCTTTCAAAAATGACAAAAATTATAAAGTACATTTCCAAGACTGTGCCGCAGCACATTGTCCCCGAAAATTGGAAGAGAAGTGCCTGCTAGTATAAATAAATAAGCAGTTAAAGGTGATATGACGGCAGTTGGGATGGTGAGGTCTCCCCTTACTATAATTCACGGACCGGTGTTTGTATGTTTGTTTGTCGCGCTACTTCACCTGCAGTTCGAGGCAGATAACATCCATACTTGCTACATAGGATCAGTATGACCCCAATTAATGCATAGGGTAGTTCTTATCTTTGCAGGTGGTCTTGGGGGGGGGGGGGAAGAGGGATGCAAATTATCCATGTAAATGTGTATTGTGTAGTGCCACCTGCATGTGGGAGAGGGTGTTACAAGTCTCCACCATTTACAGAATAGTATCCCTGTCCCCACATTTTCCATTACAGTGAGGTGTTTTGAATTATAAAGCAGTACGTATACTTTTGCTTCATGCACTTAACGTGGGTTTTTTTGCCTGCAAAGAGCTGTCAGTTGTCTATACACCGTCCAAATAAAGGTATGCATCAGAATAACATGTTGCATGCTTGGAACAAGATCACCTGTAGGGCAGGTACTCTGCTAGTATGAACAAATAGATAAACCAGAACGGCACTCAATAGAGCGCAAACCTCCACCAGTCTGAAAAATTTATCTGATAGGTTGAATCTGCTGACCTGAACCAAAATATAACTGACCTGCTCTTGTCATCTTACCAACTCATCCAACAAGTTTTGTCATCATCCATCCACAACTTTTTGAGATATCCTGCTATGTATAGTTTTTGGCCGCAATTTTCAATGGTGAAGAATCACTTATAAAGATATTTTTTTTTAATTCTAGTTTCCTGATCCAAATCTGGATATTCACCAATATCAAATAATTTCGGCCTCATCACATGCTCAACCTATCCACCAAATTTAGTCCCAATCTATCCAAAACTTTTTGAGATATCCTGTTCACAGACAGAAAAACAAACAAGAAAAACGTCATGCAGAGCACGAGACTTGCAAAATCCCAAAAACAAATTTGACCTCAAAAATAATTGATGGTTGAATTTAAGTTCCTGTTTCACAAATCCTGTTCAAATTCCAAGTCAATCAGATGAAAATTGAGGGTTTTAGACATACTACCTAAGTTGTTGACCGTTGGCCTATGTTTAACTTTTTTCCAATGTTGACCTCAAAAACAATTGATGATTGAATTCAGTGACCTGATATGCAAATCTTCTTCAAATTTCAAGTGAATCGGACAAATATTGAAGATTTTAGAGACTTAATCAAAATTGACCTTTGGTCGATGTTGACCTTTTGACATTTTGAGCTCAAAATCAATAGGCTTCCGGCTTATGACTAACGATACCATTTCGCGAAGTTTCGTGAAGATCGGATTAAAATTATGACCTGTCAGCAATTGACAGACAGACAAACAGACAGAATCACAGACCAGACAAACCAATATACGTACTTGTGAATTTTAGATTTTGCATGTAGCAAGAAAGATGTCGTGCATAGTACGGTACTTGCGAAATCTCAAAAACAAATTTGACCTTAAAAATCATAAGTGGTTGAATTCAATGACCAAATATGCACATCCTCTTCAACTTTCAAATCGGATGAAAATTGACGATTTTAGAAATTTGGTCAATGGCGACCTTTTGACCTTTAGACCTCAAAAAGAATTGGTAGTTTGAATTGCATGACCTGATTTGCAAATCCTGTTCAAATTCCAAGTCAATTGGATGAAAATTGAGGATGTTAGAAACTTCACATAAGTTGTTGACCTTTGGCCTATATTGACCTCAAAAGTAATTGGTGATTGAATTCAGTGACCTGATATGGAAATCCTCTTCAAATTGCAAGTTAATCAGATGAAAGTTGAAGATTTTAGAAACTTGATCTGTTATTGAACTTTAGCCTCTGTTGACCTTTTGACCTCAAAACCAATAACCTTCTTCCTTATGACCAACTGCACAATTTGGTGGTTTTAATTAAGATTGGTTTAAAATTGTGACCTGTTGGCAAATGACCGACAGCATCTCAGATCAGACCAACTAATGTACTTGTGAATCTTTAATTTCGCAAGGAACAAACAGACAGACAGGGGTGAAAACATAACCTCCGTCCACCTTTGGTGGCGTAGGTAATAATTCAAAGTGGAATGTCCATCGTAATGGTAATGCAAAAAAAAAAAAAAATTAATTTGAAGGTGTGTATTGGTCGTGGAGATGGTAAAGTGTATAAAAGTAAATAAATAATTCAAAGTTTTGTGATAGTGTGGATAAATAAATAATTAACGATGGTATGTTGGAGTGCAGATTGTATTTTATTCGGAATAAAATTAATAATTTGATCCTCCATGCCAGACATGAAATTAGAGCCATCTCCCTGGACATATCGCATGCCTTTGATACGGTCTGGCATCCTGCCATGCTCAACAAACTCTCTTCCAATGGCATCCAAGGACATCTCCACTCAAGGGTTGCAGACTTCCTTTCCTGTCTCAGCTAATGTGTGGCCCTTAATGGAGTTCTCTCATCCCCGCTTCCTGTCCAGGGTGGAGTTCCTCAAGGCAGTGTTCTGGGCACTGTTCTTTTTCCAGTTTTCATTCATGATCTCTCCCGATTCTCTGGAAAATCCTCTCTATCTCTTTGCTGATGACTCCACCCTCTGCCGTACCATCTGTCATCCCTCAGACCTGCAAGCAGAAGCTCCTACACGCTCTGCAGATGTGGATAAAATCACAAACTGGTCCAGCACATGGAACATGTCTTTCAACCCTGACAAATCTCAAACTTTCATTATGTCTCTCTGAAAGAACCGTGTGGAACCCCCGACAGTAACCGACTTGGAATCCTCCGTCATGCAAAGTCCTTCCTTGGCACACCTGAGCTCCTGACCATCGTGGAGCTTGGAAAAAGCTTACGTCTTCCGCCTGATGGAGTAGTGCTGTCCCTTCTGGGCTGGTGCTCCTGCCTCTCACCTTTCTCGGCTTCACACTGTGGAAACCAAGGCATTTAGCATCATTGGTATCTCGCACGACAAAGCTGAGTGTTTGGGTCTCTCACTCTCTCACTGCAGGTAGGTCGGTGGTCTGTCTATCTTCTACCGTCTCCTATCCGGTCTCACCCCCTGCTCTGTCTGAGATCTGTCCCCCCAATATTTCTGCAGGGTGTTCAAGGTCCACGAGCAACTCCCTTTTGGTAAAACTACCAAAATCACAAATCACTGCTCACCTTCACTCTTTCATTCCTCTTTTTCCCACCTTTGGAACAAACTCCCACACTCTCCTCAATCCCACTCTTCCCTCCAGGTGTTCAACACAGCTGTTCACCACCATCTGTTATCTTCCCTCATCCAAAACTACAATATTTTCTCCCACCCCCCCCCTTATTGTCTCCTGCCCCCCCTTGAATTTGCGATCTTGCGATCTTGAATTTGATTTTAGCAAATGAATCTATGGTCAGGTCAGGTCAGGTATGGGAGCATGTGCCAGAACAGCACGTCGCTGCGTCCACTTTCCGCCGGTACTCCAGGGGCCTCCGTCTGGCCATCCCCCAGGCAGATGCCAGGCCCATCCCCATCTCCTTGAGATCTATGGGACAATATCTAAATTTCGATCAGGCCGGATTTTCGATATTAGCTTTCGTTTTCGTGTCACGTGACTTCAAAGTTGGCAAAAAATGCGAAAATGACGATTTTCAAATCTATCTCCTACATTTCTCAAGCAATCTTGAATTTGATTGTGGCATATGAATCTATGGGACAATATCTAAATTTGGTCAGGCCGGATTTTCGAATTTCGGTTTCGTTTTCGCATCACGTGACTTCAAAGTTTGCAAAAACTGCCCTACCTTCAGGAGGCTATATATTCTTTATTGGGCATGGTAAAAGTTAGTGAATGGTGTCATTGCAAAGCAGCTGACCTTGTATATTATATTTATACATTTTCCGCTGAAAGTGCAAAAGTTTCAAAACCCGAAATGTAAAAGTCGGCATTTATTTTCAAAATATAATTTCATGCATGCGTGCCAAAATGCCGAGTCATCTTTAACCAAACTGCGCAGTTCGAGCTGCGCAGTGGAGCTGCGCAGTGGAGCTGCGCAGTGGAGCTGCGCAGTAGAACTGCACAGTAATCTTCGGTCATAACTGAACATTGAGAACTTGTGGTATTATTTCTCGCAGAGATGACCGTCACTCCCGCACGGGGAGTGCCGGGAATTAATTTTGATTAATTACTTCTTCTGCATAACAACAATGTTTGTGAGAGCTGCAGAAACATTATTGAAAAGACGTGCATGACTCGGGATGCCCTCAAAACTCAGCTTGACGTAATTTAAGTATTTACAAAAGTCAATATTTAATTGTTACCTTCTCTCAATGAGTGCATTGCCTGATTGGCTGGAACCGTCGTTGGTGAGGTGGTGGTGAGAACACATGAAGAAAACCAACAATGGCAAATAGGCATTGGTCACAGTTGAAATTAGCAAAAGAATGCCATTTGAAAGAACATTTTTTAAATGCACAAAGCCTGTTGTCGCTACATTTTTACTTGCACCCTTCCAGAAATGGGGTGCACTGTTGTGGCTGACATTTTCTTTGAGATATTCAGATATATTTAAGAGGTCAGACTTCTCGCAATTTCATGATTTACTCCCAAGTGGAACAATCTTAATTGCATCAGAAAGGAATACATTAAAGGTAAAATTGTTTTTTGGTTATAACCTCACTGAGTGAAACGAAACACGACGACAAAGAGTTCAGGCTGTAGATTCGGTATCAGTTGCACTCATTGAAGGACCGCACAAGAACAAAGCAACAATACAAATACCTCCCTGGGGAGGACAGCACTTGCAGTCAGATTGTGATACCCACATACAGTATTTTGCAGAAATACCCAATCGACCACTTCAAACATTCAGTCACTGGAGCTTCTTGCTCCCACCAACAGATGTGACCTATCATGAGCAGAGCAAATTTCAAAGGTGGCCTTAAGAGAGCAGATGCAGTCTTGCATTCTCTGCAAAGTTGTGTCCCCAGCTCTTCACACCCCTATCCCTCCACTCCAACTTCAAACCAGAACCACTCCAGTGCATCAATATGGTGGTGCACCACCATCAACCCATCCTTCCATGCAATATTTTCGACCCCCAGCAACCCTACCTATCCCAGCCCTCTTATTTGCAGTTTACTGTGTTTACTCTCTCCTCTTCTTCTCTTCTCTCTTTCCTCTTTTCTAGCTCGTTAATTCCCTTGCTTTGTTGCAGACACCTGTTTCCCCGTTGCTGGTACATTTCCTTTTCCCTTTTGTCATCCTGCCTAGATATTGTATACAAAAACACCTGCATCACATCTGGCAGTTATTGATGCTGTCATGTTCAAAGCTCGAAGGATTATTGTCAGCAGTGCTCTTTTCACACTGCCAAAGGGTTGTAGGCCTCCTTTTTTTTCCTGATTCTATTGTGGTCTGACACTGTCAGCATTTTCAATAATTTGTTCTGCTGTCTTCAAGACCTGGAGGCAAGAATGAGATGGAAGAGAATGTTGAATTTGGTTCCATAGGAGCAAAAATAAAACAAAACAAAAAAAAAAATGACATTCTGGTGGATGATATCAAAATATACTTTCTTAAAATAAGAAAAGTTTTCTTGAAACAGGTTACTGTGCAAGAAAATCTCTCATAGTTTTCTTGTTTCAAGAAAACTTATTTTTGGAAAATATTTTTTTTAAAGAAAATTGTTTTTGGTAATGCATAGTAAGTCATCAGAGGACGACTACAATGTCTGCAGCCAATCCCAAATGCAAAAGCTAACATTTACACATTGGGCAGACACTTTGATGTTCATGTTATTGACTTTACTAGCAGAGTACTCAAACCGCAGGCGATCTTGTTCCAAGCATGAAACACATTATTCTGACATATCCCTTTATTTGGGCAGTGTATAGGCAATAGAGCGCTGCCTCAATTGCTCCCAAAAATAAAAATATGGCCAGTGGACCTATAGCTTATCGGGGCCCTGGCCGAACATTGTAACTCAAATTTAGTAACATTCTAACTGGTGGGTCGAGAGAGGAAGATTTTTTGAAGGAATTTCCATGTTTTCCCCCAAAATTTAATGTCTGCCATTTTGACACACTTCCGGTCACGTGATCGGCATGACATCTGAAATTTAACATCACGACCCGGTCCTCATGTTGTAACCCAAATGTGGTGGCATTCTGACAAGTGGGTCTGGAGAAGAAGATTTTCAAAGGAATTAATGCGATTTTCCCAAAGGTTGACTGTCGGCCATTTTGACACACTTCCGGTCAGATTATGCGCATGACCTCCACAAGTTAACATCCCTACCCCGGCCTAATGTTGTAACCCAAATTTGGTAGCATTCTGACTGGTGGGTCTGGAGAAGAACATTTTTTAAGGAATTTACGTGACCGCCATTTTGACAAACTTCCGGTCACTTGATCGGCATGACCTCCACAATTTAACACCCTTATCCTAGCCTAATGTTGAAACCCAAATTTGGTAGCATTCTAACTGGTGAGTCTGGAGAAAAAGATTTTTGAAGAAATGTACAAAGTCGGCCATTTTGACATACTAAAAGTCACGTGACCAGTACGAGCTTTGCGATCCCCATTAGCAGCCAGAAGCGGAATGTTGCTGCCAAATTTCAGCCGGATCAGCCTAGCAGTTTGGCCGGAGAAGTTGAAATAGGAGATGGAAGGATGGACAGATAGACAGATGGACGGACGATGTACGACGACAATACCTTATCTGGATTTCCAATTCCACATAAGCTATAAAAACAACCCAGGTTATGTACATTAAGCAAACACATGAGTACTGCAAACACATGCATATTTATATGCATATATAATACATCGTGGTTTATGTCACTCGGATAATTCCAACTGCACCCCTCCCTCCCCCCAAAGGAAGAAAATGCCAAGATTGGCAGAAAAATCTTTTTTTTCAAAACTCGATCATGGAATCAAACAAAACTTCAGGAAACACCCCTTCAGGGCGTTCTGGGTAATTCCTGATAGTTTCAGCTTCCCAGGCCAAATACTCTCAGAGGAGTAGATGAAACGTACAACAAACATACTTCCCTTCCATTATATATAGATTGCATCTCAAAAATGAGATTATCTTGAATGGCAGCCACATAAGGCATCCCACAAACCTCCATTTTCCTGCCTCCCACTTGAGTCAGCACATATTGGTGCTGAGCATTTGTGCACCTTCAGAGTTTTACCCTCGTCGTGAATCCTGTTTGACAATATCTGCATGCAATTGGAAGCACCACATAATCTCGGCTGTTCTGCGTCCCATGTGGCGAATGGGGCATCGAGTTGTGAACCGTTCACACAAAGTTTGAGCCATAAGTCGAAGCTTTATTTTTCTTAATGTGGTATCAGCATGCGATCTTTGTGACTTCACCAGGCAACCGACATGACATGATATGGGATCGGCTTACCAGACTCAAACTTTTCCAACGTGAACTTTCCAACACAAGCGGCGTGACTTTGAATACTTTACTCCGATCATGCGGAAGAAAAACCCATCGCTCATTTTATTGACTTTTTCTTTGCGCTTCGTTACTGCTATTGCTTCGTGAAACTTTGCAATGAGATTTTTTTTTCACCCAATCAGATTTTTTTTTATTGTTTCCTGAAAACATGAGCAACAGATGTCCTTGTGAATGATACTTGATTGCACATGTTTCTGTATTTCGATCCACTTTTGTTTGAAGACATTGAAGACTACACTCTGATTCTGATGTGCCATACTCTGTTGCAGAGCGTTTGTGCTGCCAAAGCAGTTTATTAGCAAGGATGATGCTGGATGGTTTTGCGACATGGTGCCGGCGATAGCTCACCGACTCTTCACGAAGGACATCGTAGGATCTTTAATGTCCACCAACTAATGACGGCAGATGAGACGCCCAGTTTAACGTCCATCTGAGGGACGTCACACACATTGATGAATCACCCTGCCTATGAAACACTGGGATGTGGTTCATAGCTGGGTCAGGATTCAAACCTAGGTTAGACAGTTTGGAGGCAAGTGTGCATACCTCTAGGCCACCCTGTAAGGCCAAAAGACGATATAGTACCTTCCAAAGAGTGAAAGCCATTGAAGGCTGCTACCTTTAGCAACATCAACATTTCTACCCGACTCCACCATACCACTGCATCAGTGGCGTCGCCACATCAGCGGTATTTTAAAGTCATTGAAATAGAATGTAATTTAGCAGATCAGTGTCACCATCATGGATTCTGCAGCTTGAAAGTTAAAAGACAACATAAAAGAAAAATCAAAATCAGCATAACAAATTATTGTTCTTGTACACCAGGTTGCAGTAGCTACCAATATCTAATGGCACTCAGCACCTGTTGGTGGCAAATCCAATGTATTTATCAAGGGGTCCTGACAATTTGTTGATCACTACAATACTTCCTGTTTCTTAAAGTCAGGCCTTGCTTGATCTTGAATTACATTAAATCTCACAGGAATTATTTTATCTCAGTGAAAAGCAAAAAATAAAAAGTCAAAAAAAACTCATTGATGTCAGCTTTTGCAAGCCCAGCATAAGGCAACATCTGTTGACTTTCTTTTGACAAGGTTTTATACACATCACAATACACTGTCCAATTGAGACTGCTCCTATTGTTGCTATATGAATGAAGCAGAAAATTGGATTCATTGTGCGGCATAAAGGTGCCACTCAAGGTAAATATGTAATTTTGTCAATGTTGATGTGCCCAGGTCAAACTCAAGCATTGCGTACAAAAAAGTAAATTTCACCAAAGGCATTCAAGAAGCTCGGGTTACGAGTCCCTCCATATTGCCCGTGACCAGTGTGGTTCAGTTCTTCGATCATCCAGAGCCCAACTCAAAGCTCGACCTGTGGCCAAACCTCCCAAGTCTCTCATAGATCCTTCAAAGCCTGGTAGCAGCTAGTCAAGCCTGTCTTTGCTACACATTCCCCCTCTGTACCGTTACTCCTAAATAATGGAGTTGTGTTGGACATGGCTTAGGAAAGAACTGAACATTTAAATATTGTCTAGCCTGAAAAGGCCAAGGTCAACAAACCCTCCCTTCCCCTACCTGCCCTTTCTCCCACAACAGACTGCTCTCTGCAGAACATGGCTTGCTCTCCCATTCAGGTTGAGAGGTCCACAAGCCAATATTGACACCTCCTCTGCAACTGATGCTGGTGCTGATGCGTTGGCACTGCAATCCCGGTGGGATTGGCAATAAAATTTGCAGATGGTCTCTTGCCTTTATCTTGGAAAGTTTTAAACATCATCCAATATTCACTTCGAAGGGTTCAAAATCTGATCTACTCAATTATAGTCAAGTCAACCTTCTCCTTCTCCCCATCATGAGCAAAGCAATGTAAATTTATATTGTTGCAGAATCTCAGGGATGATCTTTTCTTTAACTCTTCAATCTCTGATCATCAGTCTGGCTTCTGCCCCAGCTATTATCACATGGACATGTTGCTTATATTAAACCAACAATGGATGGATGCACAACATCTCAAATCAGAGATCAGGATAATCCCTCTGTAAATCTCTTGAGCTCTCGACATTGTATGGCACTCAGCCATACTTTCCAAGCTGTCTGCTAATGGTATTCAGGGACCATTCCTTTAACGGTTTTTCTCTGGGAGCTGAATGTAAGTTGGGGGTTTCTCTTGATGGCATTCTGTCAAAGATCTCTTTTGAGGCTGGTGTTCTACAAAGTGGGTCTTAGGACTGATCTTGTTATTGGTTGATTAGTCAGCCGGCCAATATCCTGGAATGCACTAAAACGGCATTTTTTGTTGCAAGTTTGTATCCCCAGAAATTTACTGTTTTTTAAGAACGTCATAATAGACACAAACAAGAGGCATGAATAATTACGTATGTGTTAAATAAGGTGGCGTACAAGACGCTGCATCAATGGCGGAAAACTTCCAAAATTTTTTTTTCTATAACCTTTAAAATCTTTATTTTATGAAAATTTATTTACATACTTGAACACTGTTGAACACAAATCACTTTTTTAGTACTTTTAAAAACTTTTAATTTAGCAGTACTTGGACAAAATACAACAGCATTTTATATCATCGAGACCAATCAAATTTGCTGCTCACAGACCCCGCCCATGTCCTTTTTTCTCAAGACTGTGTGGGGTAAGGTGTTCTATGAACTCTCGAGTTTCACTTGCCATTGATGTTCCAGATCAGTGTCAAGGTCAATTTTGTGATAATTAAGTGACTAAAATCCGTTTTGTATTGAATTCATGTGGTGTCCATAGTCATTATTTCAGAAGGTAACCGAAGAGGCAAATCATCAGATTGAAAAACTCCACCTCTTATCACTTTGGCCACTAAAGATGTCACAGCAGCAGAAATAAAAATAGATCTGCTATCTGCAGAGCAGCGTGGAAAGAAACTTGTTGAAGAAGTTGTTGATACAAGACTGGTTTCCAAGTCAGTGCCATTCTGCAGCATGTTGAAGAGACAGAATTCAAAAACCTTTTAGAACTCGGTACAAAATGACTGCAGTGGGCAAAGGCGGTGGAAGCAATAAGACCATAAATGCAGACAGAAAACTTCTGCAGTGGTTATTTGTTGCTTCTGTAGCAGTCGTAACGTGAACACAGAAGACATTCTCAAACATGAACAGCCACATTTGGAATTATCATTGGCTATAAAACTGATGCAAACATGAATTCCACTTCAAAATCAGCAATCATTTCCATAAAAGCACCAACACGGTGTAAGAGAGGAGCAAGAAAGTGAAAACCAATTGACGGATTAATTGATAATGATGATGTTGTTCCACCTCACCACTGGAAGTAGAACATTGGCCTTGATGAGGATAAGGCAGACATTGTTCATTACCTAAGCAGCTCCATGATAGACAAAGCTGGTCGAATCCCTGACAGGTGTGAGCTTGTGATCGGTGGAAGATTTGCGACAAACCTGAAAGTTACACAAGAAATAACTAAACTGGGAAGCATTCAGGAGCCAGCGGGCACACGCATATTTTTTCATTCCCTGGAATGTGTTGACCAGGGGTACAAAAAGGTGCTGGTGCAGTGCACAGACACGATATCCTGCTTCTACTTAGCCACTTCTTAGGAAACATCCCAGCACATGTTTTGATGATCACAGGTGCAGAAAAACAGAGGAAGTGCTATCCAGTTCATGAAATTGCCAGAAAGTTGGACAGTGAGGTCATCGACAGTATATTGGGATTTCGCACACTCACAAGCTCAAACACAACCATTGCATTTGCTGGATATGGCAAGATGTCAGGATGGAAATTGTTCCTGAACTAACCAGAACTGGTTGCAGGAGTGGGAATGGATGGAGTATACAAAAGTAACTGAGGAGTTTGTTTGTAGACTGCTTATCAGTTTCACCAACAAATGTGTACATGTTTCATCACTAGTTTGTGAAGGACAAATGGGACTTGGAGAGCCTGCTTCCAACCAGTGATGCCCTGAATTATATTGAGTTTTATTGAATTATTATATTATATTGAATTATATTGAATTATATTGAGCCCTGAGTTATATTGACTCGCAGAGTACCTGCCCTATGGGCGATCTCGTTTCAAGCATGCAACACGTTCTTCTGACGCATACCTTTGAAGCCAAAACATACCGACTGCTTACAATTCAAAACACCTCACTGCACTCTAAAACGTGGGACAGGAATACAAAACTTGAAATGGTGGAGACTTGTAATACCCTCCTCCACCTAGATGTGGCAAAACAAGATACACATTTATATGGAGAAATTGTGTCCCCCCCCCCCCCACAACCAAAACCACCGGCAAAGATAAAAAAAAACACCCCAATACATTAATTAGGGTCAAACTGATCCGATGTAGCCAGTCTGGATGTAATTGGGCCAGAACTGTAGGAGGTCAGGTCAGGTCAGGTAATGACAGCATGTGCTGGAGCAGCACGTTGCTACATCCACTTTCGGCTGGTACTCTAGGGGCCTCCGTCTGGTCATCCGCCAGGTACATGCATGGCCTATCCCCATCTCCTTGAGATACTGATCAACCTGCTGCAACAACGAGGCACGTGGTCAGCCCATTGGCCTCCTCACTCAAGAGGCTCCCTCACTGAGAATCTGGGGAGCAGGATCAGAATCACGAAAATGAGCCACATGTCCATCCAGCTGCACTATGAAGGTAACAAATCTCATTTGAGTCTCTTTCAACAACCGCTCTTTGGACACAAAGTCCGACTACAAACAGCTAAGGAGTCTGCGAAGAGACCTGGTAACAAAGGATTTAAGTATCTATCTCAGATCCCTGGTCAGAGTCCAAGTCTCACATCCGTAGAGCAAGACTGGAATCACCAAGGACCTGAAGACTCAGACTTTCGTCCTCCTGCACAGGTACCGGCAATGCCATATGCCATGATCCAGTGAATCCATGACTCCCCAGGCCAGACCCAGACATCAATTGACCTCTCGCTCACAGCCAGCAAATACAGGAATATCACTGCCAATGCAAGTGAATCTCTCCCTAACCTAAGCATTCTCACCACAAACAGGAACAGACAAGATAGCAGCATCCAAGGTGCCATTGAAAGCCTGGATCTTAAGCCGCTGTCACACCTTGACGTTTTAGCCAGTGTATGCCAAGGTCTCAAAATGTATGTAAAACGCTGGCGTACACTGAACTATTGATGTTTTTTTTTAAGTTTTGGGCGTATAATAATGTGTCGGACGTATGCATAACGTATTAGTAACGTGCAATGAACGTATTAATCACATATAGATAACTTATACCAACGATAGCTGAGCGTGTTGTCGGCGTTCACAACCTATGCCCAACGATAGTCTAACTTATGCATAGCGCGGCAGCGTATCGCTGACGATCACGTGGCGTAGCCTATTCATAGGCTGCGGCTCGACGATTCAAATCTTAACCGCACTAGACATCGAAGTGTGAAGCCGCTGTAACACCTTCACGTTTGAGCCAGCGTATGTCGACGTATGAAAAATTTGCCGAACCAAGCTGGCACACGTCGAATACGTTATGGGTAAGTTTTGTATACGTGAAGAGCACGCTGAAGCACGCTGGCATACGTCGTAGTACGCCGAGTACGTCGACAAATTTTCAGCATGTTGAAAATTTCTGACGTACTCGACGTATGACACACATTCCGCATACGCTGGCATAAGTTGTAGGCACGCTACGCGATCGTTGACACACGTCGACACACGTTACTTGTACGTTACTCATAAGTCGAAACACGTCAATGTAATAGTTAGCGTCAGTGTTCCAGACTCCCTGTTTTTTTTTTTTTTTCCTTCGGTATGACGGTCATGTTGACACTTCGATTTCGAGTGCGGTTATGATTTAAATCATTGAGCGGCAGCCTATTACTTATATTATATTATAACCGCACTATAAATCGAAGTGTCAACATCACCGTCATACTGAAGGAAAAAAAACAAAAAAAAAAATAGGGAGTCTGGAACACTGACGCAAATCATTACATTGAGGTGTTTCGACTTATGAGTAACGTACAACTAACGTGTGCCGACGTGTGTCAACGATCGCGTAACGTGCCTACAACTTATGGCCAGCGTTATGCAGAACGTGTGAGTCATACGCTGGCATACGCCGTAAAATTTCAAGCATGGAAAATTCGTCTAACACCTCGGCGTACTACGACGTATGCCAGCGCACTACGACGTATGCCAGCGTGCTCTTAGCGTATACAAACTTACTCATAACGTATTCGACGTGTGCCAGCGTTTTAGCCAAATTTTGCATACGTCAGGCATACGCTGGCTAAATCATCAAGGTGTGACAGGGCCTTTAATTTTGACCAAGGAAACGCATAATTCAAGCAGCTCCGACTCTTGATTCACCTCGAGGGCCCCCAGAAGGATATCCAGTCTCCGCAAAGATGACTGCATCATCTACGAAATCAAGGTCAGAGATGTTGACATTTCCAAACGACGCACCACAGATTCATCTCTCCGACATCCTCCCCAGAATCCAGTCCATACAAGTGCTGAAAAGTGTGGGGGGCCAGTACACACCACTGATGAACTCCAGTAACAACAGGAAATAAGTCAGAGATGGTATCACCACATCTCACAGCACTCTCACTACCAGAGTGTGATTCAGACATCAGATTATTCAGTTTTGGTGGCACCCCACGAAGACCAAGATTTCTCCAGAGGGCAACCTGATTAACTGAATCAAACACTTCACAGAGATCAACAAAGGCTGCAAGCAGCCCCTGCCGAAAGTCTCATTTTGTTTTTTTTTTGTTTTTTGTACACCTTGTCGAGGCTCGTATGAGAGCTAACACACAACGCACATCAAGGGGGGTATGAGACAGGAGGGGAGGGAGTGGGAAGGACAAAATAGTGGGGTAACAGAGACATTTGGAGATCAGAGGAAGGGAGAGGGATGGGACGGGGAACATGGGGAATAGAAGATGGACATTACAGGGACTTTCAGGAAGGAAAGCAGGGAATTTGAAGGAGGTGGGTTTGGGTGGATTATCGGGGGTAGAAAAGATTGAGGATTTGGATGGGGGATGATAAGAGGTGGTGGTGAACAGTTGTTTTGAAGGCCTGGAGGGAAGAATGGGAATGAATAGAGTGAGGGAGTTTATTCCAAAGCGGGAAAAAGAGGAATGAAAGAGTGAAGGTGAGCAGTGATTCGTGATTTTGGTAGTTTTAACAGAGGGGGGTTGTTGGCGGACCTTGAGCGCCCTGCGGAAATGTGGTGGGGATAAATCGCAGAGAGAGCATGGGGGAGGGGCGAGGCTGGAGAGGAGACGGTAGAAGACCGAAAGACCACCGACCAAACTGCGGTGATTGAGTGAGAGGCCCAAAGACTCAGCCTCATTGCGGGAGATGCCAATGATCCGAAATGCCTTGGTTTCTACAGCGTGAAGCCGAGAAAGGTGGGAGGCAGGAGCACCAGCCCAGAGGGGAGAGCAGTACTCCATCAGTCTGCGGACAAAAGCTTTGTAAGTAGTCAGGAGCTCAGGTGGGCCGAGGAAGGACCTTGCACAACGGAGGATTCCCAGTCGGTGACTGGCTTTGGAGGCGAGGTTGGAAATGTGGCTTTCCCAGGAAATGTCATGGCAGATAGTGAGACCCAGAAGCTTGAAAGAAAGGACTTCTTCCAGAGGATTGTTGAGAAAGTGGATGGGGGGGTTTTCTAAACGGTCCTTTCGAAGAGACATAGTGAGAGTGTGAGATTTGTCCGGATTGAAAGACATGTTCCATGTGTTGGACCAGTTTGTGATTTTATCCAGATCAGCAGTGAGCGAAGAAGCTGCTGCTTGCCGGTCTGAGGGATGACCGATGGTACGGCAGAGGGTGGAGTCATCAGCAAAGAGATATAGAGGATTTTCCAGAGAGTCGGAGAGATCATTGATGAAAACCAGAAAAAGAACAGGGCCCAGAACGCTACCTTGAGGAACTCTAGCCTGGACAGGAAGGGGGGATGAAAGAAGTCCATTTAGGGCCACACGTTGACTGCGACAGGAGAGGAAGTCTGCGAGCCATGAGTGGAGATGGCCTTGGATACCATAGGAAGAGAGTTTGGTGAGCAGGGCAGGGTGCCAGACTGTGTCAAAAGCACGTGATATATCCAGGGATATGGCTCGGATTTCCTGTCTGGCATTGAGAGCTTCCATCCATTGTTGGGAGAGCAGCATATCCAGGGTAGAGTGACCTGGTCTGAAACCAAATTGATGATCAGAAATCAAACCATTGGAGAAGAGCCAGTAATCCTTTGCAACACCGAACTTGCATTCAGTGAGGACTGGAAGGGCAAGGATACGGTCAATCGTTGACCTCTTTGGTGTAATGCCTGATTGCTCTGGGCACTGGTGCTCAAGCAGATGGTGGCGAACCCCATCAATAATTATCCGAGGAAAGACCTTGCCTGGAATTGAGAGCAGCGTCACCCCTCGGTCGTTATGGCAGTTCTGGTGATCAGGTCAGGTCAGATTAGATCTGTGACTTGCTGCAGTTACGATGCAAACCTGTACTAAGCTGTTCCATGGTTGGGTTGTCGGCAACTAAATTGTTTCCCCCAGCCAAGTTTCTTGGTGAGGAGGGTGCATGATATGGACGCTCAGCAGGATTAAAAAACAAAACCTGTTAAATGGTGGAAGAGCTCCTTGTGAGCCAACGGCCATCCATGTTTAGTGCCCAACTGTGTCCGTGGACTTCCTCCTGCAGTTGGGTTACTTTTGTCTGCAGCTGTATGGACATGTGGTTTGCTTTCCTGATGCACATTCTGCTTACCAGATTCTCTCAGCGAGAGAGCCTCATGAGTGGAGAAGGCCAATGGGCAATCACGTGCCTCGTTGTTGCAGCAGGTTGATCAGCATCTCAAGGAGATGGGGATAGGCCATGCATGTACCTGGCGGATGACCAGATGGAGGCCCCTGGACTACTGGCGAAAAGTGTACACAGCGACATGCTCCTCCAGTGCATGCTCCCATACCTGACCTGACCTGACGTGGCGATCACCCTTCCCTTTCCAGAGAGGGACAACAAGGCCCCTCTTCCAGTCAGTTGGGATGATGCCTGTGTTCCACGCAGAGCACAGAACTGCATGCAACGATACGAGTTCAGCATTTCCACCAGCCTTGAGAAGTTCAGCATGGATGCCACAGATCCAAGGAGCTTTAGCCCATTTAAACCGGTTTACCATAGCCTGTGTTTCCACTAGCGAAGGTGGATCACAGTTGATTGGAGGGTCAGCAATAGGGATAGTAACTCCCCTGACATCCAACTCAACAGCTATTGGATCAGCCTGGTACAGCCTCTCGAAGTAACCGGCCCAGCGGGCCTTCACTTCGGACTATTCTGTCAAGAGCTCACCACCCTGAAGTACACTAAGGAATGGGCTTGGACGAACATAATGCGCGAATACCCCTGTAAGTAGGACGAGAATCACTTGACCACAGGTGATGCTCTACACCCTCACAGATTCCTCTCTCATCTGTCTCCTTGTCCACCCAAAGCGCACATGCAATTTTATACCTCAACTCCATGAACAGCAAAGCTCTGCCATTAAGTCTGGCCCTGAAATGCTTGTCAATGGTATTCAATGTCCCTTGAGAAACAAAATTCTTCTTCATGCTATGGTGAGTTCAAAGACATCCACCAGCAACATCAAGGATGGTGGTCTTGAAGGCACTCCACAACTCTTCAGGATTCCCCAAAGCTCCCAGACCCCCAAATCTCCACTCAGCCTGTTCGCAAACTCCTCAGCTACCCACTCATCTTTGAGCTCGCCAACATCCAGCCTCGGCTGGGATGGTACCATTATCCCTGATTTAAGCTCTGCAACTTCAGAGTTGCTTCCACAAGCCTGTGGTCAGTATTGAGGAACTGAGCACTCCGGGAGACCCTCCAGTTATGGATCATCCTCCAGTGAACATCAACGAGCACATGGTCAATCTCCTTTGTCAAACCACCAGCGTTGGAATTACAAGTCAGAGACATGACAACAGAGACAGGAGATCATCCTCTTTTCGGGATATGACATTCCAGGTATCCACCCAAAGGAACCGCATCAGGTTAACACAAGGAGACCGCCGTCTGGTAGGTGACACCTCAGCACCATCCCAACACACCCGACCGCAATCTGACCCAGAAAGGTTACCCCATGGTTTTCCTCCCATCATCAAAGAGTACTGGTCCCCAAGGCTGTGCCCCAATCTGCTCATCTGGTGAGCTGCACTGTGAAGGGTCGCTGCACAGAAGGTGTTCCAACGGAGTGGGTTTTCAATTTATTTTGTGTTTTTTTTGTATTTTGCGGAGAGAAGGGTTTATGGTGGCCAGAGTGCAAATCCTGCCACCAACCTCCTAAAAAAAAAAGTAACCCAACTGCAGAAGGCCATTTGCAGACAGTTGGGCACAAGATATGGATGGCTGTTCGCTCACAAGGAGCTCCTCCACTCTTTGACAGGTTTCGTTTTTAATCCTGCTGAGTGACCATATCCATACACCCTCCTCACAAGGAAATCTGTTGGGGGAGACGGTTTAATCGCTGACAACCCGACCATCGAGCAGGAATAGCTGACAAACACACAAACAAACAAATAAGCAAACACTGGTCCGTTAATTTTTGTCAGGATGATGACGTGGACAATAACAGAAAACAATCAAACACCATGCATATATACACATATATAGGAACACAATTTGGATAGCACTGACATGTTACAGTTAATGAACATATGATAAAACCCATCCTAAAACCTCTGGAAAATATTACATGGGCTGGCAGGATGACCTAGACGGACGCACACTTGCCTCAAAGGTGTCTTATAAACTATAAACTGTCATCCCGGTGGTTCACAGGCAGGGCGATTCATCAACGTGTGTGCCGTCCCTCGGATGGATGGATGGATGGATGGATGTAGATAGAGATAGAGATAGAGATAGAGATAGAGATAGAGATAGAGATAGAGATAGAGATAGAGATAGAGATAGAGATAGAGATAGAGATAGAGATAGAGATAGAGAGAGAGAGAGAGAGAGAGAGAGAGAGAGAGAGAGAGAGAGAGAGAGACAGAGAGAGAGAAAAAGAGAAAGAGATAAAGATAGAGAGAGAGAGAGATTTGGAGGGGAGGTTTGGAGGGGGAGGTTTGGAGGGGGAGGTTTGGAGGGGTGGGTGGGAGATGAGCATCTGTTCAGTACTACGTATGTGTCATTTTTCACTGCTAAACATGATATATAAAAGGAAACCTTTAATAAACCCTTTGGATCGTGTTTCATTACACATAAGTTTTGCCGACGTGGAAATAGATTGATTGTGTATTTGTAATCAGTGTGCAGGTTAAACTGCAAAAAGGCAAAACAGACTCGTAAATTTTAAATCAGCAAATGGTTGTTTCAAAATGGGATGACGAATTGCCTCTGGTTTGCATTGCATATTACTCAGCCATTGCAGTATCCTAATGCAATAAACTTGGTACAATTTGCCTTACTTCAGTCTCGAACAACCCTTTTTATGTTATATGATAACCTTGTATACACACGAGGGATGTAAATATGGACATGTACGTAATACCCCCACAAGGCATCGCACAGCTACTACACATGTTCTCCATACACTTGTATTCAGATAAATAAATGCAAATAAACACTAATTGAAATATATATTTTTGTTATTTTTGATGAAGTGACGGAGGAGATTGGTGTGCAGATGAGCTTGATGGGGGATATTGGTAAAAAGCTGGCTGGAGTGGGCTGCAGTGTGACCACTCCTTGGCTTTTTTTTCCACAAGATCTTGGCTATTCGTTGTTCACCTTGGCGTCTTGGTTTTCTGTAGGTTTTCTTGGCGTATAGGTTTTCTATTATCATCGCTTTCCTGAAACCTTGTGAATTATTGGCTTTTTTCATTGGCTCACCTTGGCATTTATGAAAATGAGGAGTGGTCACACTGGTGGGCTGGGACCTTGGTGTGGATGGGGGAAAGAGAATGGCAAAGAGAGCAGATCGGTTGAGGGAGCAAGGTAGGAGGAAAAGAGGTAGACCGAGGTTGAGATGGGACGATTTTATGAGGGATAGCTGTAAGGTAGAGGTGACCATGCGCCTGTAATCCGGCTACTCGGAGGCTTGGGTTGGAGGATCGCTTCAGGACGGGTGCTCTGTGCTAGGCCGTGCTATGAGAGGGTATAGGGCAGCCTGGAATTATGGCGAAACCTAATCCTTATCCCTGTATTGTAAGAGGCGACCAGGGTTGCGTCAGGAAGGGCATCCGGCGTAAAACCTGTGCCAACCCCTAACGGGAGCAGCCGAAAGAGGAAGAAGAAGATCCGTAAGGTAGAGGTGGTTGGAGAGTGGAGAGAGGAGTATCATGGTCAAGGCAGGCCAGAAGCTTGGTGCCATTGGACCTCACTCCTTTTAAAAAGAAGAGAAGGCGAAGAAGACGACTTTTCATCAATGTAATCTTGAATAATGATATTCAGTCATATCTTAAGACATGCCTGATGTTGGCTTAATGGTTAGGGTGGTGGGCTTGGGATCATTTGTGGATCCTCAGATCCTGAGTTCACATCCCCCTTGGCTGTTGAATTAATACCAGGTGGGGTTGACTCTTCCTGTCATCCTTCTGAGGTTGACAAAATGAGTGCCAGCTTGCTGGTATTCTGTGTTGGAGTGGAGACCTGTCCAGGATTGTGCTCCACAGACAAGGAGACTGCTTAGGCAGCACCAATGCTCTACACAGAGTATGGTCCCAATGGATGGATGGATGTTAAGATGTTTTATACTCTCTTTTGAAACTCTGGGCTGTATTGAAGATATTTAAGTATGCCATCAACTAGTTGTACATTTAAAACGTTGAAAAGTGGAGGTTATTTTAAAAAAAAATTTTTTGTTGTTGTTTAAATGAGCTTGAACTTGACCTTTAAGGACAAACTCTGAGATGGTATCTCTTCTGATTCAAAACTTGGGTTCATATAGAAGACATCTTGAGGATAGCAACTTGAAACAGAAAATGCCGTTCAAACATTTTTAAAGCATATTTTCGAAGTTTGGCCAGCCGACTGTATGAATAATCTCTTAGCTTCCTTTGATAATCCCCTGTTCAATTTTGCAGATGAATCCACAATGTGCAAAACAGTCCACAACACTTTTGCAAAGCAAGTTACTGCAGCATCCATATCTGCAGATCTGGGGAAAAGATATTGTTGGTCAACGACATGCAATGTGTCTTTCAATGTCGAAAAATCCAACGCTCTTACGCTTTCCCTCCACAAGTATTATTTTTCGAACCAACGCAGTCGACTGCTCTCATAAACATCTGGAATGTCGCTCCTAGAACTCCGCGGCCACACAATGAGTCTTGATGCTAAATACATTCAGTCAGGACAACATCGTTAATCAGGCTTTTCAGGCAGGCTGAGCATTGGCATTCTCTGAAGAGATAAGCACATTCTGAACATAAGTATAAGTATCATCTGAAGTATAATGGACTGTGGGTCCCCAGTCAGAGCTGGTGAAACTGTTTCCCAACTTGCTCGCATGGAGGTGATGAAGTCCCAACAGGAGGCTGAGTCACCAGTCTGCTTCTTCCGAAACACAAACAGTTTTGTGGACTCTCATTTTGATATCACCTCACTTCTGGCCTCGTTCCACCCCTGCACTCTCATCGCTTTGTCCTCCAGCAGTCAGCCAGGTCATATGCAATCCAGAATCCCACATTGAGTTAACCTCCCCAAAACCAACCCAATTCTTAGCTGAATGCTTACCTCCATTCCTTCATCCCTATATTATCTTGTCTGTGGAATCGACTCCATGTCTGCTGTATTGTGTCCTTCAATCCAGTCATTGAAGAGTGCTACCCATTGTCACCTCAGGTTTTCTTCCATACCGACCCTGCACTATTCTACTCTCGCTGACCTCCGCTCATCCTCCTTCCTTTCTGTCATTCATCCATTCATATGTGATGTCTTTACTGTGGGTCCTGCTCTCCTTTGATCCTCTGTCAATCTGTGAGCTTGCTGCCCCACATGTCATACAGGGTGTCCATGAAGCCCTTGTGCAACTTTGAACTTTAAAAACTTTTGATGTACACATGAAAGAAACAAACTATAAATGTCATATGAAAGCATAATTCATCAGTTTTGTTGATGTTATTGCTGCTGTTGAAGCCACAATTCCCCTGCATTTCCTGATGAGTTGACATTTTCTGATGAAGCAACTTTTACATCAGTGCTAAAGTCAACCACCACAATTATCACACTTGGGAGACACAAAAACCTCAGGAAGTCTGGAAACATTAAAGATATTCACCAAAAAAATCAGTCTGATGTTCTCTCAATCATGCATCATTGGTGCTTTCTTTTATTGGAAGAAGCAACAGTCAATGGTGAACATTACTTTGCAATGTTGTAGAACTGATTTCTACTTGAACTTCCATGATTAAATGTTTCACACATCACCTTGTACCAGCAAGACGAAGCTACCTGCCACGATTCTTCGAATGCACGACGGTTCTTGAATGATGTCTTCCCAGAAAAGTGGATCAGTAGACATGGACCAATTGCTAAGCCACCTCGTTTGCCTGATCTGTCTCGATTTTACTCCTTTTTTATGGGTTGATGTAAAACTGGTGTTCACTCATCAAATCCACATTCTTTGGATGAAGTTATGACGACGATCACAAATGTAATTCATGAAATTACTCATCAGCAACAGGAGATGTTTTCAAGAAGTTAGAAAACCAGATTGAATGATGTCTTTTGAAAGATGTTGGTTATGTTTCAGCCTAAAATTTTGAACTGTCTGAAGTTTAAAAAAAAAAAACTTGAACTAGAATGGCCTAGTCAGAGCGCATACCTCTGGCAGGCTGAACAGTTTTCGGTTTGTACCCCAATGATTGGCTGGATCTGCATCCGGATCATTCGTCCTTGTTACACATCAAAATGTAATCAGCTTTTTCTTGTCACCTAACAAGCTCAGCGACCATGTTTTGTCATGATCCGGACACAACATTTTGAGATATCATGCTATACGTATATTGTTTTTGGCCTGATCTCTCAGTGGTAAAGAATAACTTGACAAATTCTCGTATTTGGATCCGGATCTGGATCTTCATCAAAATCGAATAAATTCGTCCTTGTCACACACCCAACCTGTCCACCAAGTTTTGTGCAATTCCGTCCATAATTTTGTGAGATATCCAACTCACAGAAAGGACAGACAGACAGACAAACAGAAAGACAGGGGTAAAAACATAACCTCCGTCCACCTTCGGAGGTGGACGTAATTACGTTTTCATGTGCCATTACTAATTTGTTTATATCATGTGTACATCAAAAGTTATAAAAGTTCAAATTTCCATATGGACTTTATGGACACCTTGACACGCATACACAAACCATACATGTTGTGCTGTGGATTGCTGTTCATCCCAGGCTGGGCCAACGAAATGTTACCTCTAAACCTCAGCAATGGGAAATAGATTGCCTCGACACAACTGGCGCTTGCAGGTACAACAGGGCAGTTGTTTCTTACAAAGAAACTATTCCAGTAAAGACAAACCACAGCTCACTGTGAGGTGATCAACACAAATGATTAATCTCAGGTGACCGCTTTGGGTGATCAACTGCCTGTCAGATGAGAATATCGTCACGGATAATGCATACAGCTGCACTTGGAGAACAGCAAGCTCGGTTGCTTTGTTGGGAACTCTTTGAGATTCGAGTTTAATTGAGGGCAATTAATTTGTGGACGCTTTGTCGTGATGTCGTGATACACACCTCTTCGTATAAAACCCCGCTTTTGGTACAATGAATGTCCTTTAAGTATGAAATAGGTTGTCAACGCTTTAGTCCAAAATTAACTGTGCTCCAAAATCGATGACGTAGACATGGCTTTGCTGTGTAAAGTGGGCCAACATCTCATCACAAAAACAGTATGAAAGGAGCATTTCCTCGAGGTAGTATCTGAGAGTTCAGAGACATGATTTTTTTTCTTTTTCTAAAGTACAACACTCGTGTTCCCAGAACTGACAGAAATAAACTTCACAATTCACAACTATGGTTGTAAGACGTTAGTTCCAATGTGTTAAAATTATATCAGCCTTTGAAAAAAATTTAACAAAAACCCAGAAACAAATTATTTTAATGGAATCGGTGAGTCATCACTCTTTAGGACCAATTCATTAACGGCTGTGGCTTACATATTTGCCGCAGACTGCAACATGCGGTGAAAAACAAAACAACAGCCACTTTCTTCCGCGGCATGAAGTACTATTTATGGATTTGTAGCCATCTGTTGTATCTGCTACAAAGGTGAAGCTATGATGCCCTGGAAGAATCATGAAGGCATGCTTCAGGAAACCAAGCCAGTGCCCCACAGCTTCAGTGCAGACATAGGTACAGAAAGAGAAGAACATTTGCACAGAACTTTGTTGTATTCTGAAACACGTTGATGATGGGAATGGACTTTATTTTTTTTTTGTTTACCTTCGCTGAAGAATTCAGAAAGGGTATTGCATTTGGTCTGTTTGTTTGTCTGTCTGTCTGTCTGTCCGCACAGAACTTTCATGCTTTTCTCCGCAACCACTTGTATGATTGAGACGAATTTTTCACCATTGGTGCAACTACTCGTGCGGAATGTTGTAATGATAATTATGACATCATATGTCACGTGGTGTGGCAGCCATATTGGAAAAAGGGAAAACTTTGGACCTCTGTATCTCTGAAACCACACCAAGGAAAAAATGGAAACTTGGCAAATAGCAAGTACTCCTCATGAGGAATGAGGGTGATTTTTATGACGTCATAGGTGCCCTCATTATGACGGTATAATTGCATATGTAGAACACCACATACGATGAGAATGAACTTTTTGAGGGTCATCTTGGGATAAAATGGTCCACAGAAAAAAAAAATCATCACGTCATCAGTCATATTGTTTAAAAAGAAAGTATATATATATATATATATATATATATATATATATATATATATATATATATTCGGCAGCCATATTGTTAAAAAAATACCCTCAAAAATTTTCTCTGAAGTGGCTGAACAGATCGAGGCAAAAACTTTACATATATGACCACCTGTCGATGAGGAACAAGAGGTTCACACATATGATGTCATTGATCACATAGTTTGGTAGCCATATTGGATTTACCCTAAAACTTATAAAAAATCATCTTCTCCAGAACGGCTGAACAAATCGAGGGGAAACTTCACACCAGTGTTCCCCAAACCATGGGTGTTCAAGTGGCACATAGCAAGTACTCCTCATGGGGAATGAGTTTGGTATTTTTATGATATCATAATTGTGTATGTATAATGATACATTCCATCAGTATAAAAAAAAATTCAGGGTCATCTTGGGATAAAATGGTCCACAATTTTTTTTAAGACATCCTTGGTCACGTTATTTGGCTGCCAATTGTTTTTTTTTTTTTAACCTTCAAAAACCTTCTTCTCTGAAATGGCTGAACAGGTGAAACTTTATAGTCCGAGTGTTGGCCAGAAAAGCGTGCATTAGGGTCCGCACAATGTTTTTCTGCAATTTTGTGATCACCAGACCATCTGAATGAATATTCTGATTGATGCCACTCTGGCACCCTTGAGCATTTTTGTAGAAACCCATTAATATGCAAATTAGCGGTGGCCATTGTCGAAATTAATATTTTTCTTAATATCTCCAAAAGTAAGCATCCAAATAGCCTCGTTGAGGTGTCCACACCCATGTTTTTAGGGTCACTGGTCATGATAAACCCACTTAAAATTTAATAACATTTAAATTTAGCTCATTAATATGCAAATTAGCAATCGCCATTATCAAAATAACAATTTTTC
This sequence comes from Eptatretus burgeri, assembly GCF_056783735.1. Lineage (NCBI taxonomy): Eukaryota > Metazoa > Chordata > Myxini > Myxiniformes > Myxinidae > Eptatretus > Eptatretus burgeri. The sequence continues at coordinate 34,782,389 of NC_140977.1, read as the reverse complement.
TTAATATCTCCAGAAGTAAGCATCCAAACAACCTGGTTGAGGTGTCGAAACCCATGTTTTTTGGGTCACTGGTCATGATAAACCCATTTACAATTTGATAACATTGAAATTTAGCTCATTAATATGCAAGTTAGCATAACCCTACCCCCTGAATTTGTCCGCGCCGATCGGCGTTTTTGAAGTACAGTTATACAACAACAACAAAACTGTTTGAAAATAACTTGCGCAGAGTCGTTTATCCCCAGTACAGTTGTGAAGAAATGGCTGACCTCAGAAGATCAACAGCATGAACTGTTTCTGATCAAGTAAGTTGAGGCTTGTAATGTAATGAAAGAAACATGGAGAACTGAGTTTTAATTAAGAGTAATGTCTTCTGATGCAGTAAAATGATCGATATTATTTGCAGGAAAAATATCTTCCTCAGGAAAAATATTTTTGGCAGTGTACCTATTTATCCATGCAGTTGTTTAACACAAATAATTTATAACAGACTCCAGCCACTGAGTCCTCAGGATAAAAATACCTAATTTGCGATGAGATAAAAGACAGATTTCCACCTACTCTATAAGACTGTCTTATAGTGGAAAATAAAGCGTCGATTCTTATGGTGGAAAATAAAGCGTCGATTCTTATGGTGGAAAATAAAGCATCAGTGCCATCAAGCCTGGCATTTCACTCAAGCCGAATAGCAGGGATTTCAAGCAGCCATCAAACTTCTCGACTGGTCTCCCATATTTACTTCTTCTGACATCAACTCGTCCTGGGAATTCTTTCATAAAATCTATCTATATATATATATATATATATATATATATATATATATATATATATATATATATATATATATATATATATATATCTCTCTCTCATGCACAGATTTATCCCATCTCATCTTTAGTTGTCCTACCCTTCCACCTGCCCATGGTCCAATGAAGCTTGTGGCGAGGCAGTTGTCCTAAAACAAATTGCCTTTGCCTCATGGAAGGCGATTCCAACTGAAGGCAATCTCAGTTCTTCCACAAAGCTCGTAACAAGTGTGTGTGTCTACCCTCAGAGAAGCCAGAAAACAACATCTTTCAAATCTCAAGTCTGAAGTCTGAACTCTCAAACCTGTCTCACTCCTCCAAATCCTGGTGGCATCAAGTTAAGTCTGTTTCTGGTGTATGTTCCCCCTCCATCCACTCCCTTCCCTCAAATGGCCACACAACTGACACTGCACATGAAAAGGCAGAATGCCTAAACTCCGTGTTTGCTTCTAAATCTTGTGTTCCAAACCCAACACTTTCTGTACCCACCTTACCCATTCACACCGAGTTTTTCCTTGACTCTGCGTCCTTTTCTCCTGACAAGGTGGAGAGTTTGGTGTCAAACCTCGACTCACATTCTGCAACCAGTCCAGAAGGCATCAGCCTACGTGTCCTAAAAACCTGATCTGCAGCTCTTGCTCACCCTCTCTCGGTTCTCGTCACCCTCTCATTTGCTCAAGGTCATCTGCCAGCTGCTTGGAAATCAACAAACATTACCTCTCTGCATAAAAGGTGCAAAAACAGATCCCTGCAACTGCAGACCAAAAAGCTTTCTCTCAATCATCAGCAAGGTTATAAAATCCATCATCGCTTCAGACATTAAATCCTTCCTCTTCTCCAATGACTTGAAATTCGATCATCAATTTGGATTCAGACCAGGTCACTCCACCCTGGATATCATGCTTCTGCTCTCCAAACAATGGATGGAGATCCTCAATGCCAGACATGAAATCAGAGCCATCTCCAGAGTCATCAATACAGTCTGGCACCCTGCCCTGCTCACCAAACTCTCTTCCTCTGATATCCAAGGACATCTCCACTTATGACTTGCAGATTTCCTCTCCTGTCGCAGCCAACGTGTGGCCCATGATGGAGTTATCTCACCCCTTCTTCCTGTCCAGACTGGAGTTCCTCAAGACAGTGTTCTGGGCCCTGTTATTTTTCTGGTTTTCATCAATGATCTCTCCGACTCTGGAAAATCCTCCTTATCTCTTTACTGATGACTCCACCCTCTGCCGTACTATCTGTCATCCCAAGGATCAGCAAGCAGCAGTGTCTTCACTCTCTGCAGATCTGTATAAAATCACAAGCTGGTCCAACGTGTGGAACAGGTCTTTCAATCCTGACAAATCTCATACTCTCACTCTGTCTCTCCGAAAGGACCATCTGGACCCCCCCCCCCAACCAATCTACTTTCTCAACAATCCTCTGGAAGAATTCCTTTCTTTGAAGCTTCTGAGTCTCACAATTCGCCATGATCTTTCCTGGGAAAGCCACATTTCCAAACTGGCCTCCAAAGCCAGTCACTGACTGGGCATCCACTGTTGTGCAAAATCCTTCCTTGGCACACCTGAGCTCCTGACCACATACAAAGCGTTTGTCCACAGTCTGATGGGGTACTGCTCTCCCCTTTCGGCTAGTGCTTCCACCTCTCACCTCTCTCGGCTTCACGCTGTGGAAACCATGACATTTAGGATCTTTGGTTACTCCCACGATGAGGCTGAGTCTTTGGGTCTCTCACTCTCTCACCTCAGGCAGGTTGGTGGTCTTTCTGTCTTTTACCATGCCCTCTCCGGCCTTGCCCCCACTGCTATGTCTGAGATATGTCCCCCCCCCCAAATTTCCACAGGGCGCTCAAAGTCCGCCAACAACCCCCTTCTGGTAAAACTACCAAAATCAAGAATCACTGCTCACCTTCACTCTTTCATTCCTCTTTTTTCCCACCTCTGGAACAAACTCCCACACTCTCATCAATCCCACTCTTCCCTCCACGTCTTCAAAAAAGCTGTTCACCCACCACCTCTTATCTTCCCCCATCCAAAACCATTATCTTTTCTACCCCCACTAATCCACCCCAAACCTGTCTCCTTCAAATTCCCTGCTTTCCTTCCTGAAAGTCCCTGTCATGTAAGGACCTGAAAGTCCTTGTCGTGTCCATCTTGTTTACCACTCGTACCCCACCTCATCCCTCTTCTTTCCACAGATCTCATGTCTCTGTTCCCCACTGTTTTTTTCCTTCCCTCTCCCACCCCTCTTGTCTCCTGCTCCCCTTGTTGTGCGTTTTTGTGTGTTAGCTCTCATACGAGCCTCGACAGTGTTTTACAAAAAAAAAACAAATATCATTCCGTATGCAGCCTGTGGCTGCTGGGAGTGTGGCTGTGCCACTGATGCAGTGCTCACTGTAGGTTAGAGAAGGAATATGGAACTTGGCCGTGGTGCTGGTGCTAGCTCATCCATAGATAAAGAATGGAAGGTTATTATAGAAATTTAAATTATTTTGACTCGATGAAAACCGGTTAATTGTCTGATGTTTTTTTTCTTTGTCATCGGCTGTCATTTAATTTAATTTCCTCATTGCTCGGAAACAAGTTGGCTGGTTGCTATACTCACAAATCAGTATATTTCAATTTTACTTGAGGCCAGACTTGATGGCCCCTTTCTTCAGGAAGAGGGCGCGAGGCAGGAAAATATTCCGGGCAAATGCGCAAGCGCTGTCCAAGCCCCGTCCTGTCCTCAGCAAGCGTGAGTACATCTATTAAGTCCGAAGTCCAATGGAATACTTCAAGAAATTACACAGTACATCAGCACACGTCTATTAAGTACGTACTTTGGTCTGACACTAAATAAGTGATGGCTGGAACGTGCACACGATCATTCAAAGAGCAATACGAACATCGAAAAGTTGTGGAACCTTTCCTAGTGACAATATGAGCTCAAGAATCAGCATATTTATATTTTACTTTTGTACAATACTTTGACTATATTGTACATCAAATGTATGACCAAGTGAGTTTATGGTTGTCGTGTTCATATTAAGTACTCAACTGTGCTTGCCTACTTCTCCACCTTTTCAAGCTGTTCTTCACCTTGTGACAGCTTTACATGGTTTTGGTACAATAAAAAACAAAGTTTGCAAAAGTGCTCTAACTCCCAGCTGCAATGTAAAATTCTAAAGTGTGAACATGGTCTCATTAAAGAATAGGCGTTGCCTAGCACAGCGTTGGTTCTTCAAGAATAGGGGTTTCCAATCTCTCACCGAGCCTGAATAACAGCATCTTTCAAGGGAAAAAACCTTCTAAAGCACAGTCGCTGCAGAACCTGCTGAGAGAACGATACTTTTCACGAAGAGGAGGAGCAGTATAATGACCTTCGTTCAGTCAGTGGGGTGTCCAATAATGCATGGCCGATGTGAAGCAGACGGGATTTCTGGAAGTCAAATGTAAGGAAAGTAGGTTGTCCTAAAAATACGGTGTCTGGGCTAACATCAAGAAGTGCAGTTTGAAGAAACTCTAACTTCTTATGGTGGAGGAGACAGCGTTTCCCGTGCTCCGTGAGTCAATTTGTTAAGCACACGCTGTTTCGCATCGAGAAAAGAGGATTTAGAACCTCCATAAAAAGTGCTTTCTATACATCCGTGAACACAAAGAAGATCTTACCAAACTTCAACCACCATGCGGATTTATAGCTTGAATCTGAAAGGGTTGTTTAAAAAGAATCAGCTCTTTAATCAACGGCTCTAAACCTCAGCCCGGTGAAAAGCAAACAAGGCCTTGTTCCCTCTATTCATCACCTCTCGTGCGAACTGTTTAGCGAAAGACATTGCCATATTTCACTCTGTTCCCTTATCATTTTTACCGGCTGCAGGTGGTAAAGCATCTGATTGCATTGCGGCTCACACCTTTGACATTAAATTTCCATGCTAAATCAGTTTGACTGCAAAACTATCTTCAAAGTTAATTGGCCAAAATGTGCGACCTAAATGTAGTCTGATGGGAAGGTCTTCTCATGGAACAGAGATTTATACATGCAGCGTATGGAGCAGTCCAGTCCATGTTAAGCTTGAAATTTAGTGGGAAAATCCTGAGCATAAATACAGAGCATGCCCTTAAAATGCCTAATTTGGGGCGTGATGGGGGCGTGAAAGGTACTTTCAAGCAATCGTTTAACCCTGCAAGTTATGCAAGAGACGACATTGACCAATCAGCAAGAGACAAGATTTACCAATCAACACAAAGATGAATCAGATGGGAGACATCTTAATCCAAATTCAATGGGAACAGTTTGCAGTTCAGAATTCCATAAGACCATCCTCAGTGCGATTGGAACCATCAACTCAAGAAGAAGATGCAGTTTTGGTTTTAGATGATGGCAAAAGGTCTCCATCTCTCAATATGTTTCAACACAAGGATATGAGGTTTATTCACTCATTTATTTCCATGCCCCTTCAAATGCAGCTGTAAAATGTCCACATAAATGTTGGTGGAAAAGGAAACATTCAGGAGGCAGAAAGTCTTCAGCAAAGGCAGATACACACATACTATTCCAAATTAATTAATCAAATGCCCGGTCAGTTCACTAGCAAAGTACCCTCCACACGGATGATCTTATTCTAGTGTGCAACGCATTCTTCCGACACATCCCCTTATTTGTATTGGGTGATGTATAGGCAACAGACCACCGTCTCGATCGCTCCCAAAAATAAAAAAAATAACCCGGCTTACGTACATGAAGCAAAAACATGAGTACTGTTTATGTGCATATAAAATACATTGTGTTTATATAGCTCGGATAATTGCAATTGCACTGGCCTATAGGTTGACAGCAGAGGCCTGAAGCTGAAGGCCAGAATCCTGAGGCCTATATGTACTGTCACCTTCAAAAGGCTCCATGACACCTATAGTACTGCAGCATAGCAAACCAATTGTTCGACTTTTCATAAAAGCACCAAAATTGGTACATATGTTGACTAATGTATTCTGAACAATTATGGATATGGAGCCACTCGAGATTTTGCCTTGGTCAGCTTTGGCAGCCATTTTCCAAAATGGCCACCATTCTACTTTAACAACATGGGATATCTGTCATTGTTATTCTCTTTGTCGGTTTACAATGATCTACAATGAGTTCAAGGCTGGCCACTTCACAGTGCAAAAGACCAAGAGGGCATTCTCAGCAATTCCTCATGACCAAGCGCATGAACAAAACAATGCCCGTGTCAAGGGTGACGGAGGTGCCGTTGGCCTGACGGACAATCCCAGTGCTCTGAGGTGCTGGATGGTCGCCAGACCCGAGGTGGCCAGAGTGATCATGGAGTTTGAGGAGGCGAACATGCATCCAAATGCCAATGAGGAGACACGTCACCATGAAGAAACACCGCGTGCACAGGAAGCATTTACCAAAGATGTACAATCACTTGTGGCTGTCATTGAAGAGCGGGGGAATCCCTTCGAGGAGGATAGTCCAGATTTGCTGGTCCTCGACACCAAGGAGATTGCCGATCCTGCAGTGATTGAAACAGTTCGCACTGCCAAGCAGATTGGACAAGAACATTTTCAGGCATACTCAAAAGATTGCCTCATCGACAGAACCAAGACTATTGACGAACCTATAAAGAGGAACAAACTCCCCCTCTTCGGAACAGACATTAGACCAAAACCACCCAAAGGAAAGGAAGCATCTGTGAAGAATAATTTGGCCTTATTTGCAAGGCCCTACATAATAGAGAGCCTTTTCATGGTCACTTTACTGAATTTTACACTTTCCTTATATCTACCTCCAATACAATAAGAAAATAAGAGCATATAGCCAATTTCGCTAAAGTAGAATGGTGGCCATTTTGGAAAATGGTCGCCGAAGCTGACCAAGGCACAATCTCAGGTGGCTCCATATCTAGAATTGTTCGGAATACATTATTCTACTTGTGTACCAATTTTGGTGCTTTTATGCAAATTTGAACAATTGATCTGAAATATCAGACTATGCTGCAGGACGACTATCACCTCTGACCGTTCGATATTTAATGATCTTTTTAACAGTCGCATAAGTTGCTTCACACTGAACGAAAAACTTATGGGGAAGGAATGGCGAATGTGAATGTGATGCTACCAAGGATGTCTTCACCTTACCAAAATGGAGGACGTATAATTTTTTTTTTTGAGATTACAATTGTCGGTGGCATCACGACAGCTGTCCAATCACTGGGTGAAGAGCAAACATATTCATCTAATATAATTATAAAGCTCATCCAACCACTGACTGATTTTAAAGATCGGTACCTTCCGGGTGATGTAGAAAGCTGAAATTTTTCGTGTCAATGGACATCAAAGCCGATATACCGGAAAAAAAAACACAGAACAAGCGGAAAGCATCCGTAAATAAAAATATAAATAAATGAAAATAAATAAATGGAAAAAATAATGAAAAAAACAAATGCAGGTGAACGACCTGAGACAATGGGGAAGCACGGTTTGTTATAGCTTACAATGTGATTCCTTGCTAGTGTGTGTGTGTGTGTGTGTGTGTGTGTGTGTGTGTGTGTGTGTGTGTGTGTGTGTGTGTGTGTGTGTGTCTGTATGTATATATATATATATATATATATATATATATATATATATATATATATATATATATATATATATATATATATATATATATATATATGCATTTCAATAAAATACATTATCAAAGCTTTTCGACTTGCACTCCTCAGGATAAAACAGCAAACAGATCAAGAAGAAGCACCAAACTCTCATTTCTTCAGTTACAATGCAATGCCCTCAGCGTTGATTGGTTGAGAGAAAGAAAGGACAGGATTACCTGATTGTTCTAACCATAGAGCATTACAAATAATGACTAGCTGGAAATGAATGACCAAATTACCGGTGGAATCACAATGCTAATTAGCTGAACTCATCAAACATCCCAGATATTTTTTTGCAATGGAAATGCCCCATGAAAATTATTTTGCCCCAAGATCACCGTTGCTATTCGACGATTGTTTACGAGACTTCAGCGATTGTAATTCAGATATGTAACCACAGTACTGTAATAGTAAACTATGTCATGCAGTTTATAGAGTGTAAAGGGAACAGAGAAAAAACACAAAACCAGCAACCGCATTCACAGAATACGAGTGTGTTCACGTTAAAGGATAACTGATGGTGTTCTTTCAGCTTACACGTGTTTGAACCATCTGGTCTCCAGTTCAATTCCGAGTGGAATTTTGTCGGATTAAAGCTAACACCTGGTGCAGTGCCAGCAGGGGGTGCTGCATTATATGACATCCCTCAATACTCGGTTCAACTTCCAAATTCCTTGTTTGGATCGAGTGTAGAATTTGACCCTTTATTTCACACTTCTACTATCTTGATCCGCTACAATCCCCAGCTGGAGTTGTATGAATGTTGAAATGGAGAAATGGTGGGCTCCTTCACGAATATCATTGCACACAAAAATAATTGAATGCACATCTTGCAAAAAAAACAAAAAACATACACACCAATTGATTTCACCATATGTTGTTGCCAAAACATCATCAGGAACGTATCAGATAGCATGACAAGTCACATGACAATTTTCAGAAAGGCAAATTTGGTGGAGTGGGGGTACAGAAGAAAGCAGATCTTCTTCTTGCACATGGAAACTTGGTTGCTGCATCGCTATTATTTTGTTGGGGCATGACTATTCCACCGATGCTGTGCCCCTCTACCAGTACACTCACAATCATTTCACCAACCTCAGAAGGATGACAGGCTGAGTCAAACCCACCTGGTGTTAATTCAGCAGCCAACGGGACTCAAACTCAAGAACCTAAGATCTCAAGCCAGCCACCCTAACCACTGAGCCAACACAAGGCTAAGAAAGGGGTGGACATTAGTTAAAGTCATCGATCTGTGCCAGAGCAATAAAACTGATGTAGTCTGATCGCAGGCAAACAGGTGAAGTGTGGGTAGATGAGCCCCTTTCGCCACATTCATAAAAACACCGAACAAGCCAAAGGAATTCGTGTAGTTTGTTTACAGTTACTTGACTTAAATAATCAGCGAATACACAAATCTCATAAGTTATTCATATGTTGCACTTGCGTTGTGATTTTGGCCTCGGTGCGAAAGATTTATTGCAGAATTAAAATATGAAGCAACTGATAGTAAACAAAATAATATAATTAAACTAATAGTATGAATGTTCATTTGCAAATTTCTGCACAGCATTTAAGGTGACATTTCTGGAATCATGACAAATTGCGTAATGTGGATATGCCAAATATGCTTGGTGAAATAGCATCTCGATTTGAATATTTGATCTGAGGTTAAATCGATTTTAACGTGTGCGAACCTTTTGGACAGTTAAACCAGAAGAACCAACTTCCCCAGCCTGTTCAGACCCATTCTTCCATCCAAAGCTTTAACAGAGCTGTTCCTCGCTACCTGATGTCATCCTCAATCCATGCTCATGATCTCTTCTACCCCAAGTAACCCCATTCCCAATCACTCCCTTTTTCCAGGTTATTGTGATTTACCCCCTCTTTCCCCTGCTCATTTCGTTTGTTAGTTGCCATTTGGTTTGTTCCATTTTTGTTTCATCCCCGTTCATTTTTGTTTCAGAATTTTTTTTTTCATTAATCTAAGTCCTGTAGAAGACGGTGTGCTTAAATCACATGGAGGGTATGGATACATTAGTAGACAATAGACAAAAAAATGTGGCATGTTGGATTTCAACCTGGGTCACACAATATGAGACAGGGATTCAGACGAGAACACACTCACAGAGAACTTCTGTCCGGCATCTGTTGTCACCAGTCCTGTTCCTAATCTTCATCAATGATCTCTCTGACCCTCAAGAAAATCCTCTTTATCTCTTTGTTGATGATTCCACCCTCTGGCATCACATCTTTCATCCTTCAGATGGGCAGGCAGCAGCCTCTTCCCTCACTGCAGATCTCGATAGAATCACAAGATGGTCAAACACTTGGAATGTCTTTTTAAATCCTGACAAATCTCACACTCTCACTCTGTCTCTCCGAAAGGACTGTCAGGCGAACCCTCTCATCTACTTCCTGAAACAACCTCCAGAAGAAGTTCATTCACCAATACTTTTGGGCCTCAGAATAAGACATGATCTTTATTGGACAAGCCACATGTCTGGGTTGGCCTCCAAAGCCAGATGCCGACTGGGCATCCTCAAATGTGCAAAGCCTTTCCTTAACACACCTGAACTTTCATCTACCTTCAAGGCATTCATCCAAACCTTGTGCCCCTGCATCATACGTTGCTCGGCTTGATGGTGAGGAAATCAAAGCCTTCAAAAATCATAGGTATCTCCCACCATGAAGCTGAGTCTCTGGGCCTATCTCTTTCACATCACAGAAAAGTTGGTGGTCTCTGTCTTGTGCCGCCTCTTTTCTGGTCTTGCATCCTTTGCTCTTTCCGTGCTTTATCCTCTTCCCTTGCCCCACCCCCAGGTATATGCAGGGTGCGCACAGTCTGTAAATAACTCTCTTCTTGTGCCAATAATACATGCTCTGTGCACACCTCCACTCATTTGTTTCTCTTTTTTCTTGCAAGTGCAACCAACTTCCTCCATCTGTTCAACATCATTTTTTCCTTCAGTGCTTCAAGACAGCTGTTCACCTCCATCTTAGGTTCACCTATGTCACCTCCGTCTAACCCTGCTTTCAAATTATGTGGATAGTTGAATCCAATTAAGACGAACAATCATTGAGATGAATCTCAATAAAATAATAGTAAATATAATGCTTATTTTTTTGCAAATTAATTGATTAAAAATAGTCTCAAACAAGGACAGACCGGCTATCCTCGAGGTAAGCTAACTTTTGTTGAGCAGTCTAGACTGGGTTAAACCTGGTGTTGGCTTAGCAGTTAAGGTGGCTGGCTTGGGACCTTCAGGTCCTGAGTTCGAGCCCCTGTCGGCTATTTAATGAACACCAGTTGCGGTTTACTCAGCTTGTTATCCTTCTGAGATCGGCGAAATGAATAACCATTTGGGGTAACCTGAGTCAGAGCGGCGACCCGTCCAGGACTGTACTCCTTACCAATTAAACTGTCTCGGCAGCCTGATGCACCTTTGCGGCATGAAAAGAATGGTATCCATCCGTCCTAGCCTGGGTTTGAATCTCGACAGAGCTACACACGATCACCCGGGTCTTTAACTTCATGCAGGGTGAGGCATCAATGTCTGGGCCATTCATCGGGAGGGCATTAAGCTGGAAAATCTATCTGCCAGCCAGCACTGGTTGTTTGTAGATGCCATAGATCCCACATTTTATTTCACAACGAGTAGGATAGTTATCGCCGGCACCATGAACAAACTCCAAATTCCTGCCATTTTCAGTCGAACGTCAGGGACTGGCCAGCCAGTTCGTTAAAGACTCGGGCCAAAAACATTCTCTACCCGATCCCACAAGAAGTTGGGTATAATTGTTCCAATTAAAGAAAGAACGAGCAGGAGACTCAAAGACTATTCACTCTAAAGCGACTCTACGATATACGAGTTAAACAAATTGAATTTGGATTCATTCAATCATGAGAAAATGCAACATAGGAATGTTGGGCCAAAAGTCCTCTTCCTGCCTGAGTTTCTTTTCATATCCATCCACCTTAACTCCAGTTTTTAAACATTTCACCTGTCACAGGAGTACCAGATGGTGATATCAATGCTAATCTTTAATTAAAATCTTTAAAAGTATTTTTTTTCCTTTCTTTCTTGAATCATTTTCACAAGGCTACACCAAGAGAATAATGACCTGGATTAATAAGTACGGATGCTTTGGAGAGCTTCTGGATAATTGTCCTTCAAACAGGCTTGCTCTCAGAAAAAGCAGGCTTTTACACCAGAGGGCAAGTCCAGAGCATGATTTAATTAAAAGCTTGCTCCTGTGATGGCCTCAAAAGAAAATACTATTTTGTTGTGTCCAGAATTTGGCAGGTGTCATGGCTACCGCTATGGTGGAGATGAGATAATTCCGATAAGCGAAGGCCTTGGAGATTGGATGGCAACTTGAGGCTTGCATGGATAAGCACTGAAGGTTGCAAGTGTAAGGCCCTTCAGCAGAGCATTTTTCTCGAATGGCTCGTGATTTGAGACCCTTCCATATAATCCAGGAATTAGACGACAGCATAAATGAATTTGGTTACATTTTATCTTATAGACTACTAGCAGATTTACCCGGCATTGCGCGGGAAGAGAAACGTGAATAAGTAACACTTTGTAGCCAATCATAAAGATTGATCAATTGATTGGCTGATTGGAGTTCTGTTTCAATTTCCGTTTCAAGGGCATCTGACCCTGAATACGTCTGAATACAAACTGCTTTTCATTTTGAATTTAGAAGGGCTTTCTATTTTTGCCTTTTTATTTTTTTGTTTTACTCTTAGTTTGTTGTTGTGTATCATTTGCAATTTAGCATCTAAAAAGGCTGTGATGAATATCCAATTAACAACGTCCCCCTCCTCGCTCCATACACCACCCAATTTTATACACCACCTGCTTCCGGCAGGTGAAACTTGATGCTGCTTTGGTGTGTAATAGTGGGGATTCATATACTGACACAATGACATTTGAACAGCAATAGAGAATATTGACTGAGGGCTTACATAGATAATTTATGCCCCTCTTTCGTTAGGTCACAACCATAGACCCTATGTTACCTCCTTCATAAAGTTGTATTTGTACCTCAAGTTTTGAGATGGTATCTTACAAGATGTGGCCATGAATGGAAGAGACAGAGACAGAGATTTTTGCCTTTTATAGGTATGGATTTTCAAAGGACAATTCTTTTTTGCAAAGTCTAACATTCTTTGGATGCTGTGACGGTCACCATAAAAGGATCAGGTATCCTGAAAGAAGAGGTTTTCAGAATTAGCCCATATTGTCGTGAGCAACGCAGCTGAGAAAAGACCACTGCAAGGTGTTGATTAATAAAGGCTTTGATTCCCAATAAAAAAGCCTACTTTTGTTATTGATTTGGTGAAGGTCTTTTACAGGTCAATCATTTTTAGCACGCCTGTTCGAAGAACAGAGAGCTATAGCGATACCCCCGGCGTGAGCGTGAGCGTCAGCGTCAGGGTGAGTGTCAGCATGAGCCTGAAAATGTTAAAGTTTTTGGTGAAAGTTATTTAGAAGCTTGCCATTCATTTAATATGTCTACTGGGATGCTGATATTTGGCATGGAGGTTCCTTTGGGGTATATTATTAATGTCGTGAAGTTGAAATTAAAAAATAATTTCAAATGTTTTAAATTTTTGACCTGTTTTGAACTTAACTTTTTTGTAGCACATTTTGGTGCAAGTTATTTAGAAGCTTGCCATTCATTTAATATGTGTACTAGGGTGCTGATATTTGTCATGGAGGTTCCTTTGGGGTATATTATTGGTGTAGTGAAGTTGAAATTAACAAATGATTTTAAATTTTTTTATTAGCTCGCATGTTCGAAGAACAGAGAGCTATAGCGATACCCATGGCATGAGCGTGAGCGTGAGCGTCAGCATGAGAATGTTAAAGTTTTTGGTGCAAGTTATTTCATTTCTAATGTTTTTATCTACCACACTATTTTTTACTGATTACAATATACAAATACATATATTGCTTTAAAATGATTTGGATCAGACTTCACTGCAATGCTTTATAAAAAATAATATTAGACTTGTCTTTTAAAAACGACAAATGTATAAACAGGCGAGCATTGGGTGGCTTTGACACCAACTCTCTGGTTAGTTTCATGTGCTACCTTATAATTTTAGAGGTCTTTCTCATCCGTATTTAGCACAGACATCAAGTTAAACCTTTCGTGAAAAATTTGAGAGGTGTATCAGCTCCTTTGCATGCCGATGCTTGATGTCTGGAGGGCATTTAAGAAATGTCATCTGCTGAAGCTGTACTTCCGGAAACAAATAAGTTGCCCAACCTTAAGAGCAGCTTGTATGGTTCAGTCATGACAGGCATGTCAAATATAGACTTCACAAGAAATTGCCAGGGACCGGTATACTTTTTGAGGAGGCCGAAGTCGAGACGGCATATTAAGTTTATGGTCATTAAAGCAACTCTTCAGAATTCTGATAATCCATTACTGATCCATTCGTGTTTTAGCTCGAAGAATTTTATGATCAATTCCTGTTCCAACTTGATCTTCATTTAATTAGTGTTTTCATGCTCCGAGCATGTGGCGAATGAAATTCAAGGCTTGCTCTATGTTTCTGCAGTGAAGTCTTTCTTTTCAAGATGTATGGCTAAGGCTCCTGAAAGAGTTTGTACCCATCGCACATTAAGGACAAGGACATTATAAAGAGACATCAGGGGACTTTTAAATTAATTCCAAGGACACAATAGACAAACAAACAGTATGTGGGATTTAAACCTGGAATCTCAGCATCACGAGTGCTGAGATGAGAATGCTAAACAGGCCAACCCAGTCAGTACTGTATCCATATATGTGGCGGTTAAGGATTTTGTAAGTTACTCAACATGTTCCAAACTTGGAATAAGCAAGTTTCTTTTTTGTTGTGGTTGTTGTTGACAATACCAACTACAGCCGATTTATTACTAATGACAATAAGGAATGTTCCAGCTTTAAAAAAAAAAAGCTAAATATATTGTACAGATCGCTCCTCTCTTTCTGGGTATTCTTTCCACCACTTTATTTAAGTTGAGAGGATGTGAGAGGGTAATATCCCACAGCATGAGCATAACAAGAAAACCTGTCAGTTTTCACACATTTAGAAAAAGAAAACACTGCCCCCTCCTCCCCCCCAAACTCCCTTTCTCTCAACATGGCCTCAGGCAGTAACAAACTTAGCAATTTAACCCATAGATGCATAAGTGGATCAAAATGACCCAGTTTGGCTGTTTTCTTGCAATATCTTTTTGCACTCATGCATCTAAGGGTTAAAAAAAAATTTCTCATCAAGGAAGACATTATACCTGAGCATTTTCTGCATCTAGAGGTAATTTATTTCTTCTATTGAGGCAAATGTGAAACCTCCACTCAAGCTGGAGATAAAAGAAAATCTCTACCACACGCTAAACAACTAACTACAAGCATCTTGTAAAAAAAGCAGTGGCAACAAATTTGTAATTTCGTGAGGATGTCTGTACACCTTCAAAAAAAAATGCCTTTGAGGTTTACAGCAATGTGCATGAATAGTTTATTTTGATTGTTTATTTGAGACAACTGCAACTGATGTAGTTCTCCAAACGGGAACAGCATGGATTCCTGAATATTCAGATGACATGTCGCCATGATGCAAGCCTGGTGTTGGTACAGTGGTTAGGGCAGTGGCTTGGGATCCAAAAGGTCCTGAGTTCAAGCCCCGTTGGGCCACTGAATTAATACACCAGGGGGTTGACTCAGCTTGTCATCCTTCCGAGGTCGGTGAAATGAGTACCAGTATACTGGGCCGGTGTATACCCGGTTAAAATAGGTGTACCATATCCCTGTGTCGTAAGAGGCGACCAGGGTTGCGTCAGGAAGGGCATCCGACGTAAAACATGTGCCAAATCACTATGCGGATCATACGGATGATCCGCTGTGGCGACCCCTAACGGGAGCAGCCGAAAGAGGAAGATGAAGAAGAAGAAGAAGATGTCGCCATGATGCAAGGAAGTGTCAAAAAGATTTGTCGAGACTTGTGGAGAATGTGAATTACCACACAGTATAATCACAAGATGTGTTTTACATTCAAAGGTGGCAGAACACCAAAACAAGATGACAACCATAACAAACGATCACAAACTGCATCAGATAGTCACCCCATGTTCATCATGTTGAAGAACTACACTGCACAACGATTGGAGCTCAACTTCTTCAGAACTTGATAGGGAGGTTGGGATTAGTGAAAAGCCTACTCATTCCATCCTCACCAAGGACCTGCAGACGTTCAGTGTCATAAAACCACCAACATGACAACTGAGATGGCTCCCTGAAAAGGAGAGCTAATGGAACACCCTCCACACTTCCTCAACATGAGCTCATGTGACTTTGACCTGCTTCGAAGCTGATAAAGGACCAAAGAGGAATACTATTTCAGACACTGGATGAACTTGAAGTGTGGATTATTCAACAAATTAACTCTAACAATGGAGCAGATGTAATTATTCAGCATGGCAATGTGTTACTCTAATGAGGGGCTGTAAATCATTGCAGTTAAATACAACAACCACTTTATATGTTACCATTACTTTTTACATGACTAATATATGTTGAAAATAATCACTAAATAAAACAGGCAGACCTGATGTTTGTTATTTTGGATAGTCAGGTCATGTGCAGTATGTTCCAGGAAGTATGATACCGAATGCTTCAGATGATCTCATCAAACCCTCGAGTTTGATGCATTCAGCTATCTCTACGTACTCTAGAATTATTACCCCGTGCACGTGAAGTGAAAAGTGGGGTTAAGCAATTGTTTCACATCTGTCTGTCTGTCTGTCTGTCTGTCTGTCTGTCTGTCTGTCCACAAATGTCAGTTTATGATCAAGGAACAACTTTGTTTCTATTGAATGTTATATTTTGAATGTGAATCGGCAGATGAATCAGAAAACGAACCTGGAGTTTAGCAGTACCCTGGCTCCAAATTTGTCATGATTGCATTTGGGCATAGAGGAGTGAGATGATATTTTTTTTACTCTGTCTGCCTGCCTGGCAGTCAAACAAAATTGAAAATAATTCCAAACAGGAAACTTACTACAGGGTGGGCCAAAAGTCACTGAAGGTTTTCTTTAATTTTTTTTGTAACTTTTTTATTTTAAATTAGTTTTTAATTTTTCTTCTTTATTTCTTTTGTTACAGATAAAGAAGACCAGTGAGATTCCTGATGAATAAATTTACCAATGACCAGCGTGAGAAAATTGTTGAATTTTATTACTCCAGTGGGAAATCAATAATTCAAACTCAAAGAAAATTTCGCAATCATTTTAATGTTCGAGAACAACCATCAGAAAACATGATTTGGAACTTGATTGCTCGTTTTGAGTCAAAGGGATCTGTTCATGACTCAGCCCACAGTGGAAGACCAAAAACAAGTCGTCCTCCAGAAAACAATGATCATGTTCGGGAGAGTGTTCATGAAAACCCAGAAACATCAACTCGTAAACGTGAAACTCAGTTCAGAATGGCAAGATCATCATTGCGTAGGATAATGAAGAAAGATTTGTTGCCGTTTCCTTACAAGCTTCAAATGGTGCATGAAATGTCACCTCAAGATCCAGCAAATCGACTAACATTTGCAATGAAATTGCAGCAACTCGTAAGGGACGATCCTGATTTTATGCAAAAAGTCATTATGAGTCATGAAGCCCATTTACACCTAAACGACTATGTAAACAAACAAAATTACCGAATTTGGGGTACTGAAAATCCAAGAGCAAGACTTTGAGAAAAAAGCCAATGGGGGCCATTTGCAGGACATTATTTTTCACAATTAATTGGAAAAAAAAACAAATTCCATGAATTAAACGACCATTTGCAATTTATTTCATTAATTTTTATTTTGAAATAAAAAACTTCATACAAAAAAAGAGAACCTTCAGTGACTTTTGGCCCACCCTGTATTTTCAAGGACGTCATATAGGACACAAACAACAGGCATGAATAACTAATGTAACATATTAAATAAGGTGGTGTAAAAAACGCGGCATCAACGGCGGTACACTTCTTTTGACAACCTGTAAAATCCTAATTTTATTTCCACTGAATTATGTACTTGAACAGTGTAGAACGTAAATCGCCTTTTTGGCACTTTCAATACCCTTCCGTTTGGCAGTGCTGTACTTTGACAAAATATTATGCATGTATTTTACATCATCACAAACAATCAAATTTGCTGCTTGTAGACCCCACCCATGTCCTTGTTTCTCAATTCTGTGTGTCGTAAGGTGTTGTATTAACTCTCTAGTTAGTATTTGTTGCCGTAGTAGTAGTAGTAGTAGTAGTAGTCCCAGTCATGCTCCTCTATTCTCCACCAAGGGGCTCACTTCTTTCCTGCAGTGATCTTCCTGTTCAAGAAGATGTCTGATTTTGTCACTGTCTTTATAGTGTCCTTGTCCTCCTTTTGCACTCTGATTTCCTACGTACCCAACTTCCACATTATCACCTTGCCCCCAATTTATGAGACCATACCATTTCAGTGTCGTTTCTAGCACCATATTTCAAGGCCTCTGAACTTGGATCTCTTCTCATCAGCATTATTCATGGTTCATGCAACAATGTAGAATTACTGTAAATGAAGCACGAGAGATCTGATTTGCTAAATATTGGTGCGTTATTGCCACGCTCAATGAAAGAAGCTGTACTTCTCAAACACTGTCACAAATTTGACCTTCCACACAGCTGAGACACCCACTGCCGATTTCTGAAAATTGCCAGCAGGAAGAAATAGTGACGGTGATAGTTGACGGCAGCATTGCACATCTGTAACTACTTTTCTGTTTTCCTCCTCACCCTCACACCATTAACACAGAAAATCGATGCTCCCAAGCCCCCAGCAAAGCTTCCTTTCCAGAACCACGCCGCGTAACAGCCATCTGCAAGCCTCCAGGGGCCTATTTGTCACAGGTAGGAGTGACTTCTGTACGAGCTTGTTAAACCACCTCACCGCGACCGCCTATTCACTCCCATCCGCTCACATCATCTGCAGTGACAAAGCGCTGCTGGCGTTGCGGTCATTTTGGCCTGACCAACCACAGTTCCTGCAAGCAGGTTTACCAATTGCCCACGACAATTCTGTCACGCATGGATACAAGAACGAGGAGTCAATTTGTCACCAAATAAGAGCACCTGTGGTTTGTGACATTGGCATATGTGCGTTAAAATGAGTGCCATTAGTGACCGTCGCTTATAAAAGTAAAAATAAAAAAAATTCAAAACAGCAGGCTCTGACTGTCAAGTTATGTGAACCTGCTGTGCCACTGCAAGGAAATTTTTTTTTTTTTGCCAGGTACCTGATGGCATTTTTGTGAAAAGATGCGCTCAAAAACGACAAACGAGTTTCTCAAGAGGAAATGGTCTCCTTTCGGCCACCGATTCCATTCATGCTCAGGTAGTTTAAAATGAGAAGACTTAATAAGTGAACAAAACTTTGCCCTCTGACAATGTAATTAATGTCATATGCATTAAGGAAAAATGCACTTCATTTTCTTAAAACTTGAATTATTTTTTAAATAAAAGATTTTCCATTGTGCTTTGGAAATTTAAAAACGCTGCAATGGACTGACCACACAGTTTTCAAAATTTAGGATTTACGAGGTCTTCCACATAAATCTTGCATGCCCATGATGGAACAATTATGAAATTATTTCTTCTTCTTCTTCTTCTTTCACATTTCCTTGAGGAAGAAAAAATGGGACCAAAGCTGCGACTGCCCCACCTTTTGTGCAATATTCCTCCACTGCACTCCTATCTTAATTGTAGGACACGTATGATTGCAATTACAGAGATGGCAAGACAGCTTAGAGGTATGCACTCTTGCCTTTGAGATGTCCAATCTGGGTTTGAATCTCGACCCTGCTATAAACTCTCATCATGGTGTTGCGCGTGCAGGGGGAAGCATCAAGGTGTGTGTGTGTGTGTGTGTGTGTGTGTGTGTGTGTGTGTGTGTGTGTGTGTGTGTGTGTGTGTGTGTGTGTGTGTGTGTGTGTGTGCGCACCGTCTTCAGAAGGACGTTAAGCCAGAAGAGCCATCTGCCAGCACTGGCCATTTATGGACGTTGAAGATATTTTGCAGAGAAGGGATGGCTCGTCACTGCTACCCTGGCCAACTTTCAAATTCCTGACTTTATCACCATCTCTACAATGTACAACCCCTGAGTTGGGACTCTGGTACCCCATTGTTGACAATGTACCAATGATTCAATGCAGAGCCTGAAACATGGCCAGAATAAGTGACAAATAAACATCTCACATATATCACTTGAAGGGCAATGGTCTTCCTCATCAACAATTAAGGTAGGGTGCTGTCTAGTCTTTCACTTCATAAAGATATTCTAGACAGAACACATAGAGATGGTTAGAATTGTCAAAATAGTGTTGATGGATGTGCCCACTCCACGACAGGTGAACATAATTACTCAATGGGATTTTGTTAACTACTTCCTCTGGGACAAGATGCTGTGAAACTAAGCAATGTGTCTCTTCACTCGTAATACTGTCTGGTGATAACATGCATGGTTACATAATCAGACACATTTATGGGTAACAAGTAGGGTCACCTAATCAAGATCAGGTTAGTTAGACTTGAGAAAACCATTAAGAAGAATGCTGCAGTAAAAACACTTAACTAGACAGTGCACCACAGCAATGATGGGCCAAATGGCCTCATTTCCTCGTTTGAGGTCAGACAGGACCATGCGATGATTACTTACGCTCGGTGTAGTCGCATAGTGACTGCGGATTCTGCATACTGAATATAAATAAATGTAATTGGCTTGATTCCCAACAAATAATTCACCTTGGAACGCAACGCAGAAGGGCCGAGACGTAAACCAAGCTCTGCCCCTCTCCCCATCGAGGGTACGCTCGATCAGCCAAAGCAGCGTTATTTCTCGTTTTAATGTTGGTTTTATTGAAGAATTGCAATTTTTATCTCCACCTCCGAAGGTAGATGGAGGTTATGTTTTCATCTCTGTCTGTTGGGTAGTCGATCTTCTTCTTCTTCTTCTTCCTTCGGCTGCTCCCGTTAGGGGTCGCCACAGCAGATCATCCGTTGTGATCCGCATAATGATTTGGCACAGGTTTTACGCCGGATGCCCTTCCTGACGCAATCCTGGTCGCCTCTTACGACACAGGGATATGGTACACCTATTCTAACCAGGGCATACACCGGGCCCAGTACACTGGTACTCATTTCACCGACCTCGGAAGGATGACAGGCTGAGTCGACCTCCTGATGTAGTAATTCAGTGGCCCAACGGGGCTTGAACTCAGGACCTTTTGGATCCCAAGCCGCTACCCTAACCACTGCACCAACACCAGGCTGTTGGGTCGTCGATCTATCTACCCTTATTGTCAGATTTTCCGTTGTTATGTATGTCTGTCTGTCTGTTTGTCTGTCCAGGCCAGTACTCCGTTAATCGTAGGCCGATTTTGATGAAACTCTGGTGGAAGGTTCATACCATGACCTAGTTGTGCATGTTTGAGAACCGTTGCTATGGACCCCTCGGTTGCCTAGCAACGGGCCTTTGAAATTTTCAAAAAAAATCTAAAAAAAGAAAAATATCGAAATTCAAAAATCAAACTATGATTGTTTGTGGGCAACACATTCAGCCTCCTTGCCAAAAAAATTCAGCCCGCTCCAATGAAAACTGTCGGAGAAGATAGACTGAATGAACCCTGGTCGAAAAAAATAAAAAAACGAAGTTCGTTATATCTCAGAGACTGAGCCAGACATTCATGAAACTGGTATGGTAGGTTCATGGTATGTCCTAGTTATGTGTGAGAAAGAACCGTTGCTATGGACGCTTTTGCTGGCTCGTAACGGCTGAAAAACGACTAAATTCGACTTGATCGACTACCCATGTCCACCTCCCGGCTTGTCTGTCTGTTTGTCTGTCTGTGAGCAGGATATCTCAAAACTTTACAGACGGATTCGGACAAAACTTAGTGAACAGGTTGGATGTGTGACAGGAACAAATTGATTCGATTTTGGTGAAGATCCAGAACCAGATACTAGAATTTTTAAATAATTTTTTAAAATGTGATTCTTCATAATTGAGAGATGGGGCCAAAAACGAGATTTAGCAAGATATTTCAAAAAGGCGTGGATGAGTTATGACCAAACGTGTGGCCCTAAATGGAGTTCTTTCATCCCCTCTTCCTGTGCAGGCTGGAGTTCCTCAAGGTAGCGTTCTGGGCCCTGTTCTTTTTCTGGTTTTCATCAATGATCTCTCGGACTCTCTGGAAAATCCTCTATTTCTCTTTGCCGACGACTCCACCCTCTGCGGTACCATCTGTCATCCCTCAGACCGGCAAGCAGCAGCTTCTTCGCTCACTGCAGATCTGGATAAAATCACAAACTGGTCCAACACGTGGAACATGTCTTTCAATCCAGACAAATCTCACACTCTCACTATGTCTCTTCGAAAGGACCGTTTAGAAAACCCCCCCATCCACTTTCTCAACAATCCTCTGGAAGAAGTCTTTTCTTTCAAGCTTCTGGGTCTCACTATCTGCCATGACCTTTCCTAGGAAAGTCACATTTCCAACCTCGCCTCAAAAGCCAGTCGCCGACTGGGAATCCTCCGTCGTGCTAAGTCCTTCCTCGGCCCTCTTGAGCTCCTGACCACTTACAAAGCTTTTGTCCGTAGCCTGATGGAGTACTGCTCTCCCCTCTGGGCTGGTGCTCCTGCCTCCCACCTTTCTCGGCTTCACGCTGTCAAAACCAGGGCATTTAAGATCATCGGCATCTCCCGCAATGAAGCTGAGTCTTTGGGCCTCTCACTCAATCACCGCAGGTTGGTCGGTGGTCTTTTTGTCTTCTACCGACTCCTCTCCAGCCTTGCCCCCCCTGCTCTCTCTGCGATTTGTCCCCACCACATTTCCACAGGGCGCTCAAGGTCCGCCAACAACCCCCTTCTGGTAAAACTACCAAAATCACGAATCACTGCTCATCTTCACTCTTTCATTCCTCTTTTTTCCCGCCTTTGGAATAAACTTCCTCACTCTATTCTTTCCCATTCTTCCCGCCAGGCTTTCAAAACAGCTGTTCACCACCACCTCTTATCTTCCCCCATCCAAATCCCCGATCTTTTCTACCCCCGATAATCCAGCCAAGCCCACTTCTTTCAATTCTCCTGCTTCCCTTCCTGAAAGTCCCTGTAATGTCCATCTTCTCTTCGCCATGTTCCCCATCCCATCCCCATCCCTCTCCCTTCCACAGTTCACCTAATGTGTCTGTTCCCCACTGTTTTGTCCCTTCCACTCCCGCCCCTCTTGTCTCATGCCTCCTTGCTGTGAGTTGTGTGTTAGCTCTCATACGAGCCTCGACCAAGGTATACAAAAAAAAAAAAAAAAAAAAAAACTGGGAGTATGAGTTGGGTCGGTGACAAGAGTAAGCCGATTCGATTTTGGTTCAGGTCTGGATTGAGATCCGACCTTTCAGTGGGATACAAAACAAACTGTTCAGCCTGATGGAAGTATGCGCTCTACCGAGGGCCGTTCTCGGTTTTATTGTGACGTTGCCCTCGTGCGTTGTCACAAATTTTGGGGCAATTGACCCAAGGGTATGGGATTGTATAAAAAAATCTAAGAAAAGGCTTCACACAGACAAAACTCTCTGTTATATTAATACATTCTCATAAATGAAACAGAGCATCTTGTGAATTTTGTTGGATCGTGCAATTGATAAGTGTGAGGAGCAAAAACCTTGCGTTAATCATTAGTAATCAAGGAGGGGAACTTGGACTGGGGTGCCAAGGCACCAGCAAAAGGCCACCTTTTCTTAAGGGCACACTATATTTGAAATATTTGATCTCGACAAACGTTTGCTAGTGAGTGCTGGCAAAGGGAGACTAACAACCCAATCCAAAAGGATGGAGTGCTCTAAAATGCAACAGCTCGCACATGAATCCATGAGAAGAAATGCCCGCAGTCAAATATTACTCCATGAGGGTTCAAACCCAGATGAGAAACAACCCAACAGAGAGTACACTAACTCTGAGCTAATGTGTCAATCGTTTCTTTTGTTAAGGGTGAAAGTCTTCCCATAATAAACATCTCCTCGTTCAACAAAGCCATAAATGTTCTGAGTGGGGTTTTCATTAGCTGGCATGTTCTATTTGATAAACCAGGCATACCAAACGTAAAACATTCCTCAAATCACAAGCTCCAACGATGCGCACGTACCACCCACGGTGACAATGACAGGTGGACCGGCTTTAATCTCTCCGTTTCGCTCGTTGAGTACGTGTGCTCGATACGTCCCACCTTCAGCGACATGTAATGATGAGATCACCAGCTGTCTGTCCAACGTCAGCGCCCTGTCAGGGATAAAGAAAAAAGAACGCCATCAAATGTGGTACTTCGGCCTCAAATCCACTGCTTGACAAGTTGGAAAATGAGGAAACCTCCTACAGCTACACTCTGTTATTGTTCCTTCTGTTACACTTGAAACAATGAGACATGGAGAATACCCTCCCTACGAGCTGGATAGTGAAGCAGAACCATTAAAACATAACACGAGAGAGAAATATTTCAACATTGTAATCTCAGGGACATTTCTGAGATGGCTGTTATGGACGTTTCTGTATATGTTGGGAATGTGTGTATAAAATGTGGGTTATTTAGTTTTTTGGGGATAAAAAGTCGAGGCTCAGGGAAGACCTAGAACACAGGACAGATCAGGATGTAACATAACAAAAGGAACAGTGGAAGGAGAGTGGGGAGCCACCGACAGCAGGGACGAGGGACAAAATAGAGAGAGAGAGACTTGGACAAATAAGAGATGTGGGGAAGAATGAGAGGTAGGGGAGGACATAGGGGGTCGACAAGATGGATACAGAAACAAACTCTCTGGAAGGAAAAACGAGAAATTTGGAAAGAGGTGAGCTTGGGAGTGGGGGAGGTAATAGCAAAGGTTGATAAGGTCATGGTTTTGGATGGGAGATGATCTGAGATGGTGGTGAACAGCTGTCTTGAATACCTGGATTGGAGAATGAGATAATTAATAAATTTTATTAAGCAATTAAAATTTAAATAATTTTATTAAACAGTTTAATTTAAGAACGAGTTATTTATTTAATTATTTGATTTTTATCGTTAATTTGTTTTTGTTACACCATTCCCCTTCAGATGCATGCAGAATGGATTCATAGACGTTTCATATGAAGTGACAAAACTGTAGTAAATATTGCATTCAAATACTGCTTAAGTTGGCAAACCTGCCACTGACGTTCATGAAATGGTTCGACGATCTTATAAAAGCATCCAAAGATGAAGGAGGTAACGACCTGCTCAAGGAAAATTATTTCTTATAAGAAATGCTTATCACCTACCATGGGTTGTTGCGATGGCTTTTGGCATGAAATATAACAAGAATAAATGATTCTAACAATAAAAACAATCATAACATTTCTGCCAAAGTTCAAAATGACTCACAATGAGTAAGTTTATACTTGTGATCATGTGAAATTATTCACAATAACACGACCTTTTCACTTGAAGCAAACCAAACAATGTAAATTCAAACAGCGAGGATACCTGCTCAAACGTTACTCATGGGATATTTTGGCCGACATTGTAAATTGTAGCCACTGCCAGACTCATGTCCTCAGTGATGCAGTACCAATGCTCGCACCTCACCATTGGGCAGTTTTCTGTCACATCTCATTTGGTACAAATGAAACTTCAAACCTTCAGAGAGCTTTGAGGGGAATATGCATGTGCTGTTCTGTTCCATTGTGCCACCTTGACTCCGAATTAATATACATGGATATTTGAAGGGGAGAGAGAGAGAGGGGGAGATGGGGAGGTAGGGGGGAGAGAGATCGAGAGAGAGATCGAGAGAGAGATCGAGAGAGGGGAGATGGGGAGGGGAGTGGGGAGAGAGGGGAGATGGGGAGAGAGAGGGAGAAGAGGAGATGGGGAGGGAGAGGGGAGATGGGGAGGGGAGGGTTGGGAGTGGTTGTGGAGGAGGGGAAAGGGAAGAGGGGGAAGGGAGAAGGAGGGGGAAGGGAGAAGGAGGGGTACAGAAAGAGGTAGAAAGAGATATAAAGAGGTAGAAAGAGGTAGAGAGAGATCGAGAGAGAGATCGAGAGAGAGAGAGAGAGAGAGATCGAGAGAGTGAGAGAGTGAGAGAGAGTGAGAGAGAGAGAGAGTGAGAGAGATCGAGAGAGAGATCGAGAGAGTGAGAGAGTGAGACAGTGAGACAGTGAGAGAGTGAGAGAGTGAGAGAGAGAGTGAGAGAGTGAGAGAGACAGTGACAGTGAGAGAGTGAGAGAGTGAGAGAGTGAGAGAGAGAGAGAGTGAGAGAGTGAGAGAGTGAGAGAGTGAGAGAGACAGTGACAGTGACAGTGAGAGAGTGAGAGAGAGAGTGACAGTGAGAGAGAGAGAGTGAGAGAGAGAGAGTGAGAGAGAGAGAGTGAGAGAGAGAGTGAGAGAGTGAGAGAGAGAGAGAGAGAGAGAGAGAGAGAGAGAGAGAGAGAGAGAGAGAGAGAGAGAGAGAGAGAGATAAGCTTTCCTGATATCAAAGTACTCCTTTCTCCTTCTTTTCGGTCGGAGATTGAACATACCTCCCCCCCCCCTTTTTTTTAATCTTGTAACTGTAATCTTCTTCGACAAAAGGGAAACGTATCCCATTCTGGAAGAACACAAATAGCGTTGTGGTCAGTGCGGTTCGGGCCGGGTTCTCCCTGTACTCCACTCTGGCTTCATATGTATACCTTACCCATATATGGTGTATTAGCAGATATACAGTAGAGGTTGGCACACTGGGCCCTCCCCTCCAACACATTTGTTCACCATCTATATATTAATACTGAAGGACCAATTTTGTGCTCCTCCTAGCGGTCCCGTCACGTTTTTCTCGGTACTGTTACCTGGACTGAAAGAAAAAGTTTTGACATGGTGTACGTCAAAGTAGACACGTGCACAAATCAGGGGACTTCTTCACAAGGAGTAGTGTGCACCAAAAATGTCGTGTACAAGGACGTTGTGTAGGCCTCATTCGGTAAGGCCATGGAGTACATCGACTGGGATCCGGCTCTTACAAAGGCCGCCACTGGTTGTCATATTGGGCTCATGGAACGGAATTCGTCTGTGACGGGGTTTCGGCTAGTTAATAATTTGCTGACAGAAATATGTCCTTTCTATGATCAGGAGGAGGACTTGATTCATGCTTATATTATGTGAAGTGTCATTGACGAACTTCTCTTTTTCTTCTTCTTGATCATCTTTTTCACCAAATTATCCTTTTCCTTTAGTTTGCACATGTTTATTTTTGGTGTGCCTGAGAAACCTATTTGTAGAGATGTGGGTGTTCTTTTAAATTTTCTGGGTGCTGTTGCAAAATATGCAATCTACAAATCGAGGAAGATTAAAATCGACAATGATCACGGATCAGATGTTACCTCTATTTTTAAAGGCTTTGTCTCAACACGACTTTGGTTGGAATTTGACTTCTTTTTGAGCAATCAAAATGTTAAACTTTTTGAGAGAAAATGGTGCATCGCAAACGTTTTGTGTTTTGTGAAGAATTCAGAACTTGTAATTGCTTTATAATTTTCTTTCAACTGTGAGTTGTTTTTTCTGTTGAATTCTGTATTATTGTAAATATGTATTATACTGTGTGTGCCTGGATGTAATAAATGAGGTTTCAAATTCAATTCTATCTATCTATCTATCTATCTATCTATCTATCTATCTGTCTATCTCTATCTCTATCTCTATCTCTATCTCTATCTCTATCTCTATCTCTATCTCTATCTCTATCTCTATCTCTATCTCTATCTCTATCTCTCTCTCTCTCTCTCTCTCTCTCTCTCTCTCTCTCTCTCTCTCTCTCTCTCTCTCTCTCTCTCTCTCTCTCTCTCTCTCTCTCCCCACCTCTCTCTTATAACTGGAAATCCTCAATAATACCAACACCTTCCCAGTCACTATTTAACTGTTTAAACTTCAGGATAACTATACGCACCACTTAGTCCACAAGTCAAACAGATCTAGAACCAACTGCAGACGCTACCACACCAACAGGTTTCCACTTAACCCCAGATATGTCTCTCAAGTCACACACCTTGTTGATTCCTCCTTGGATAAATTTTTGAATCGTGGCATGACTGAGGAATACCAGGGAAAAAAAATGTTGAAAACAAGGGGTTCTTGAAGGAACATTCTGCAATTATATGCCTCAAGCAGCCAATGGACATCAAACTTTTCCCAAATATCCAGTAAACTACGATAGAACATAGAAAGAGAAACAAAGTTTATGTGTTCGAGATCCATCAAAAAAAAATTCCGATCGGAGCTCAGTTTACCAGCTTGTTGCAGGAGAAAAAAAAAGCAAATGGTCACCAGGTTTGCTGTTCAGTGAACAGCAGTTTCTGCAGAGACTGCAATCGAAAGGCCACAATCCGACCAAAGATGTTGATAACACCTCGGCCACCTTCCTTCCGGGGATAGTACAGTATCTCAGGTCGTAGCCAATGGTATCCACTCCAAAAGAAATTTACCAAAATTCGCTGAATAGCCATAATTCGTTTATTTGATGGCTGCAGAACAGTGATTCTGTGCCACAATTTTGTTGCAATCAAATTATTGATTACAAGAGTACGACTTTTAAATGAAAGGGACTTCTACAGTCCTTCCCATGTTTTCAGTCTGCACTTGATTTGTTCCAAAACTCCTTCCCAATTTTTCATCTCCATCTCATGATTACCAAGGTACACTCCAAGATATTTAACTCCGTCCGTTCTCCAGACCAAGTTCTGTGGGAGTAATGGTAGTAATGCACAAGAGAGGTCACTTTTTCCGCACCATAATGCTGTACTTTTATTCCAATTTTTCCCACCAGAGGAGGCCGCACAGAAATTTCTCAGGTAACGCTGTAAAACTGAGACATCGTTTGTACTTTTAATTAAAACACAGACATCATCAGCATATGCTGTCTGCACAAATCTTGCTCCTTCTATACTTCTCATTTCCCGAGGTATTTGCTGTCAAATTGATAGCAGGAGTGGCTCAAGGGAAATTATATATAAAAGACCAGAAAGAGGACAACCTTGCCGGTTACCCCGTTGAAACGGAAAGGGAGAACATAACCTGTTATTAACTTTCAACATAAAATGAGTATTGGTATATAGGAGTTTTACACAAGAGATGAAAGTTTCACCAAAACACATTCCCTTCAAAACAGAAAAAAAGGTATTTGTGATCAACACGATCAAAGGCCTTAGCTTGATGAAGAAACAGTAATCCAAAATCATCACACAGGTGCTTATTGCATGAAATAATATCTCTTACCAAAAATGTATTGTCATGGATAGATCTTCCAGGCACACAATAGGTTTGGTGTGGATGTATAACAGAACTGATATCAGTTTTCATGCGATTTGCAAGTACTTTAGAGATAATTTTATAATCAGCACACAGTAAAGACACCGGTCGCCAGTTCTCCACCAGTTGAGGGTTCCCAGATTTTGGCAGTAAACATACGATCGCTCTTCTGTAGGACACCGGAAGTTCTCCATCACGTATGCTTTCATCAAGAACGTCGAGTAAATCAGGTCCCACAATGTTCCAAGGAGCCGTATACAATTCCCCTGGCAAGCCGTCTATTCCAGAGGCTTTTCCATCTTTCAGGCTCCTCACAGCTGCTTCGAGTTCAATTGTCGAAATTTGGGGAGTCAAGCACGCGT
>NC_140977.1:34723231-34748231 GCF_056783735.1 Eptatretus burgeri | reverse complement strand
A
The DNA here is from genome assembly GCF_056783735.1 of Eptatretus burgeri. Taxonomy (NCBI): domain Eukaryota; kingdom Metazoa; phylum Chordata; class Myxini; order Myxiniformes; family Myxinidae; genus Eptatretus; species Eptatretus burgeri. The sequence goes on along the minus strand of NC_140977.1, from coordinate 34,748,230 downwards.
AAGTGAACGGGGGAGGATGTGAGAGTAAATGCAAGGTAGGGGAGTGTGGGAAGGAGAGGCTGGAGGTAAATGGAGGCAAATGGGGAGTGAGGTGTGGGAAGTACAATGTCAGAGGCATACAATGGGGATGGTATTACCTTGAATACTTCTGTGACCGAAAGTAGACCGAGGTTATGTTTTCACCCTTTTTAGTCTGTCTGTTTGCCTGTGAGTAGGATATCTCAAAAAGTTGTGGACGAGTTATGACAAAACGAAGTGGATGAGTTGGGTAGGTGATGAGAACAAGCGGATTCGATTTTGGTTCAGGTTCGGATCCAGATCAGATCCATCAGTGGATACAAAATCGAAAATGTTGAACTGTTCAGCCTGACAGAGGTATGTGCTCTAACGAGTGTCGTTCTAGTTCATACATGCTTTGCAGCTAGCCCCTTACTATGGATCCCTGGGTACCAAGAACATATATACTAATAAATATCAGTGTGTGCATGTGCATGTGCGTGCGCGTGCATGTATCAGTGTGTGTGTGTGTGTCAGTGTGTCTCGTCCATAACTCCAAAGCCATAAAAGGTAGCAGCCTTAAACTTTGCGTGCATACCAATAAAACCATAAAGAAGTGCATGACTGAAAATTGGGTGTTTTGGTTAATTATAACACCCCCTTTTGAAGATAATCAACAGCCTTATTCAATTATATCCTTTATCGGGTGCTATCCTCTGTCACCTCACTCGCTGGGGTCTCAAGGTGTATCCTCGCCGGAGTCTGAAGCCGCCATGTATTTTTTTTTTGCCTGCTCAACTGTGCTTTGACTTGGAAGATGCTGCAACGATTTCAAAACGAGAAAGTTTTTTTTTTTTTCCACTTTCCTCACTCATATTATTGAATGAATATCACTCATAGTTCATCATAGCTATGAATTGCCATATATATCACATTTGGAAGTGCTCTAGTTTTCAAATTAGGACCTTGGAGCGATTTCATGCATTGTGTGATGCAGTTTTTGACAATGTACTCTCACAGACGAATTAAAGTCTACCTTCGAAATATGATTTTTGGTTTTGAGGATCAGATATTGTCCGGACTAAATAAGTGTCGAAATCTGGAATGAAATCTGATAATTTAAAGAAATAACAAGTCTTATAACTAAGCTGATGTACCTATTTACTTTAAGCAAGTAAAGTGTATGACTTTACGTATGGTCTTTCCTTCTCCATATATGCACAAGAAAATGTGAAATTTCCAAAGCATTAAACTTATCTTTTTTTTTTACTGTTTGGAGAATTATACTGAGTGAACAAAATATTTAGTAATGTGACAAAAATAATATAAAGACTAATGTTTATGCACATCTCCCTGAAACATCTACAATGCAACATTGTTTTTAGGTCAGCTCGCTGACCTAATACAACCGTTCGATGTCCTCAGATCTGTCCGTCTGTCTGTTTGTCCGTCCGTCCGTCCGTCCGTCCGTCCGTCCGTCCGTCCGTCCGTCCGTCCGTCCGTCCGTCTGTCAATAATTTCTACTTTTCTATCTCCTCCGAGACGTCTTGGCCAATTGAGTTCTAACTTGAGACGATGATAATACTAGTTGCCCTCTCTAGAACGTCTGAGCCCTTTTTCACATTTTCGCCTCAGGGTCAAGGTTGCAGGGTCATCAAGTGCAAAATGACCGATTGGTCGAATGGCCTATAAGGAAGCAGCGGACGGCTATAATGCATAATGGGTTTCATAGGGATTATTAAGAAGATTTAATTCGACCAACTAGTTTCTCGCTTCCTCTGTCGTCTGGCCCTGTTTATTGGGCAACACGAGGACCGTTGACTTCAACACGGATTCAAACGGTTATTTTAAGTTCAATTTAAATTCTATTTTCACTTTTTAAAGTGGCTAAGGTTGATTAACACTCGGTTGCATCAAGTTTTGTGGAAATTGAATGTTTATATCCTCAGTCTGTGTGCAATGCATTGCAGCGAGGGGTCGCTTCCATGGGCTTCCGTCCATTTCCATGCCATACAACGAAGCTGTCTTAAGTTCTGGTTGAATTCTGTCTTATGTTATAGTTGATTTCTGTCTTAATTTCTAGTTGATTTCTGTTTTCACTTATGGGACCTTCTGGTGTAGCTACACGTTTAATGAAGATAATTTTCATGCAAATCCGCTCAGAAATACATTTGCCGAGAAACACACTTGTACAAACTGTACAACTATTTTTCATGATGAAAATATATTCAAATCAAAATAACCGTGAGACTCTGGAAGTGACACCACATGCTTTCCATTCACTGCTTCACCTTGTAACCTGTCCTTCTGAGGGACTGCTTATTCGTAGTGTCTGTGAGATTAATGTTTATATTTTAGATGATTTGGGGATGTTGCTCTACAAGTATCTGAAAGAATTCTGGTGAAAAACGGACGTTTTAAGATTTTGTTCGGGAATTTCATCCTACTGAGAGCTGGCTGGTCACGTGACGCCACGCAAATGTGCAGGCAGCAAGTGATTGAGCTTCTCGGTGGCCTGAGGGTCCTTTTTAGTTTGGGTCCAGCTCTGTCCTGGATACAGCCATTAAATGCATACACTTTGAGTATTTATTTCACGGCCATAAACGCGGGATTGAAAATTGTATAATGATGTTGGGAATGATTCCTAGAATATGGAGATTTTTGCTTCGAGCGGCCTCACGTGTTTATTTTAAATTCAATTTGAATTCTCTTTTCACTTTCCTTAGTTGCTTTGGTTGATTTACACTCAGTTGCATCAAGTTTTGTATCCAAGCTGACCGTCAAACCCGCTCGGGTGTATTATTATCATTTGTTTCTTGAAATTCCTGCAAAACAAGGGTGAAAGCTACTCAAGGTTTTTGGGTTGTATACAGTACATACTGTAGTCGGTAATCACACTGACTGCAATCTGCCGATTCCTGAAGAATTGTCGATATTGGCCAACTACTAATACAGTGTGTGCTTGTTAATTACAATTCATACTGTCTCATCAAAATGATTCTGCATAGAATAAAAATGAGGATGGAAACAAAATAATGTCTGTAATTCATTTTCTACCGGACACGTCCTAAGACAATGACCACCCAGACATGTCTGAAGACAACACCCGAACAGTTCCTGGACACACACGGAGGTAGCCACAGCCTGGACACATCCGGAGACAACCACAGTCCGGCCATGTCCATAGACAACCATCGCCCAAATGTGTCCGGAGACAACCACCGTCCAAACACGTCTGGAGACAACCACTGTCTAGACACACCCGGAGTATCAAATAATGTGTGAATACAACTCTCTGGGCATTTATAAGCATTACAGCTGAAATGCGATAAGCTCTAGAATCTCTCATCATGACTACAGTTTCAAATTTAAACTTTGGAATTGACCTCAGAAGCAGTTCTGACTGCTAAAAAAAGAAGTGTTCATTTATCCAATTTGCATATTGTTTGACACTTTGGACGTCTCCGGTCATCTCCGGACGGTTTAATAGGACCGTGCTGGCTTGGCAAGCTATTAGGGATTGGTGAGAACAAACATCACCCAGAGAAGCCCAGAATATCAAAAATGTCCGAATTGGACAAATGAACACTTTTTAAAGCAGTCAGAACTGCTGCTGTGGTTAATTGTGCAGTTTAAATTTTGAAATCCAGCTCACGTTAAGAGATTCAAGAGCTTCTTGCATTTGTTAAAATGAAATAAAGCCATGAATCCTGGCATCTCCAGGTACTTATAAGCATTGAGATGTATCCAGCGATTTGTAGGTATGATGATCAGGGATTCAATGATATGAGTTTGGAAAGTGAAAGAAAATTTCATGAGCGTTTTATCATTAAGAAAACATTGTGGCCTGTTCCAAGTGAAGGCGTTGTTGAGTTGGCCGAACAAAATGGTGAATTAATACCCCCAGAAAGCTGGCAGAGGGCTGACTCAGGGGCTGACCAAAGATAACACCATCATAAAGGATAATTAAATGAGGCCGTTAATCACCTTCAAAAGGGGTGTTTTAATTAAGCCAAACACCCAATTTTCACTCATGCACTCCCTTGGGGTTCCCTTTGTACGTATGCAAAGTTTGAGGCCACGAGGTTCCACAGTTTTGGAGTTATGGAGGAAACACACTGACGTATTGACTGGCGGGCTGATGTACTGACACACACAGACATTTATTATTATTGATCTCAAGTTATTATTGGAGTAAATATATTGTATTCTTATGTCCCTGGAAGTTACATGTCTATCCCGGAATTATCTCATTGTGTGCAGCGGTAAGTTCAGGTCAATTGTCAATGGCACAAAAAAAAAAAACAGTGCGATCGCATTTTTGTTAGATTACACGAAAAAAATTAGCACTTGCACCCTTCTTGCATGCCAGAAACTCATCTATTTATCATGTTCTCCAACATCCAAGCAAAATTTTTGATCAAATAGTCCATTTAATGCAAACGGAATTCAGGATTACATTTGTTGTTGTTGTTTCATATGCAGCCTATGGCAGCTGGTTGCATCATTTTACTGGAAGCGCAACTGTGCCGCTGATGCTGTGCCCTGTTACCAGTAAGCTGGTATCATTTTTGCCGACAGGCTGAGTCAACCCACCTGATGTTATTCAATGGACGGACAGGGGCTCAAACTGAAGACCATAAGAACTAAAGGGCAGCCACCTCAACCATGAAGCCAACACCAGGTTTGGTGATTATGGTCAAGATATATCATATGGGACACATAAGGAAATAGGATGCAGGTGGAGGCCATTCGGCCCATCATGCCTGCACCACATCAACACCACACCAATTTATCAACACGAGATCAAAACAAGAAAAATGCAAAACGTATTTTTTTTAAAGTGTTTTTTGTGGGGTTTTTTGTATTTATTTTCTTTCCAGGGGAAGGGGCATAGGTTTAAACGATCTTGGGTATAAAAAAACACCCAAAATCAACCACACAACACCCTTGACAAAACCCCCACCAACAACAACATGCCATACACGTGCACACAATCACCCATCAATGCTCTCGCGACCGAGAAGTCCTGTCAACATCCCGACACCTCTCTATCTCCAATACTTCCAGCCAGGTACCTGTCTAATTCCAATTTTAACTTATCTACTGTTTCTGCTGCCACAACCTTTGCAGGGAAGCCATGTCATGCATTAACTACCCTCTGAGTAAAAGCCCCCTGCCTTACTACAGTCTTCAGCCTCCTCTTCTTTACTCTCAAGCTATGGCCCCTGGTCCTATGACTGTCTAATCTGCTGAATAATGTCTACTCTGCTGAGTGTAGTAAAACACCAAAAAAAAAACCAAAAAAAAAAAAACCGAGCGTCATGAGCATGCCAAACACTGTTCAACAGGAGTTGTTGTCAGAGGCATTTGTTCTGCAGTGGACTGAAATGGGATGGTTTCTGGATTGTTGTTTTTTCACAGTGGAAGAAAAAACAATACAATCACTAAAGTTTGATATTGACCATTCCACCTCTTCGTAATCTTTTTAATTTGCCTTGACTCATCGACGCAGAATATCTACGATGGAGTGTCAGGGTATGCCTTTGAAGTAAAAGAAGTAAACCACCAATTGCAGCAATCTAAAATAAAAAAAATAAAAATGCTGAACACAATAAAGTGGACAACAATATGAAACTATAATTTCCACCTCCTGAGAACGGAAGGCTTGAAGCTTAAAGTAAAATGGTTATACCGACTGCTTGGTTGCCCTCCAAGCCAAGTTGATTCAATTTTATTCAATGCAATTCCATTCCATTCAGTTCATTTCTGTGTTGCCAGCTGCAGACATCGTCAGACATACAGACCATGGCCGAACCGAAAGAGAACAGACACGCATTTTGCCGTGTAAATGGGACAGAGATAACGAAAGGAACCTTTTGGGAGAAATGACAAAGTTAACGTTTCAACCCGGCTTGGTTCCCAGGCGCGTAATTGCGTTATCGTGCATTGCACGCGGTATTCGCTCCACGGTGCCCTGCTTCACTATTACTGCTGCACAAAAGAGCTGTGGATTGGAGAGACAGGACAAATGGAATTGGGAGTGGGAGAGGAGGAAAAGAGAGAAAGAGTGCATCCCGCCTGACTTGTGATGTCTGGTGGTTGGTTGTGCAAAGTACCGATAATGTGCTTTTGCCTCAACATAACAAAATCACATTCCTGCTTTCAATCAACATGTCTATATGGAACCCTCTGGCTTCCTCTCTCCATCTCTTGCTCTGCATGTATATAGGTCCTTCAGTGAAATGTGAGGATTTATGGCAAGCTTACAACAGAACTCCAAAATATTTTTTGCCCAGAAAATGGAGTGCTTGGGTTTTCTCATGGTTATTCCATCAGCAAGTTTTGAAACTTACAGGAATAAATAAATATACTAGATGGTATTCATAGAATACATACCCCATGCAGTCTTGAGAAGGACTTGGTGTGAGCCAGCTCTTTTGTCACCGAACCAACTCAAATCCATTTTGGTTTTGTTATAACTCATCCACAACTTTTTGAAATATGATATAAAAATTTTAACACTCTTTCTCAATTTTAGAAATTCGGCCAATGTTGACATTTTGACTCCAAAAATAATTGATGGTTGAATTCAGTGACCTGATATGCAAATCTTCTTCACATTTCAAGTCAATCAGATAAAAATTGACAATTTTAGAAACGTGGCCTATGTTATCTCAAAAATAGTTGGTGGTTGAATTTGGTGACGATATGCAAATCCTCTTCAAATTTCTAGTCAATCGGATGAAAATTGAGGATTTTAGAAAATTGGCCTTTGGCGTTTTGAGTTGATCTCAAAAGAGTGACCGCTATATCACATGGTCATGTAACATGTGGTAAAGTTTCAATTTCCTTTGCTGAACGGTTTTCAATGTACGCTCTTACCAAAATGCAGACATGTACAACATACACGCGACATACATACATACATTACCGATCGCTTACACCCGATTTTCGCTCCGCAAGTGCAGGGTAAAAAATGAATGCATCATTAAAGATGAAATTTACAACGAGATGAATACTCCTGTTATAATCACTTGGAACAAAAAATATGATGGAGAAAGCGACCTCCCCATTTTAGGTCACCTGCGTCCAGCACTCAAATGTGACGCACTTGCCTCACTCCAGTTCAAATTCCCGACAGGATGTTAATTTGTCTCTTGTGTCGGCATTAACTTCGCAATTTGATTTATACTGACGTATTTGTGGAGCAGGGAGCTGTCACAAATGTTGCAAGTCAAGGAACATTCTAACAAGTAGGTGGTCAACCATACCTGTGCATCGGACTCTTGCAGAGGAATGAGATTTTTGCCAGGGTCTCAGCCCAACGTTCGGTTTGTGATAATGCCACGGAATAGTTGATGCCCACAATCACATATGAAATCACTAGTTTAACATCCTCTCCGTTGCGCTTCATGTTGGGATGACCCACAAAGGCTCTGTACCATTTAGTATTTTTAATCAGATTCGATTCCACTGAGAATTTCAGTTCTACTTCAAGTAATACTTCCCATTAGCTCCTAGAAAAGCTTTCAATACCATTTTGTTTATGGAGGTAGTGGGGGTTTTGGGGGAGGAGGCAGGTTAGTTGTAAGTTTAAGGGTGTAGAAAGTGTTCAACTCGCGTGGATTCTTTTGGACTTTATGAACTGTATTAAGGATATATAGCAGGGATATAAGTTGTCCTTTGTATGGCTCACCTGGGGAAAGAGCCTTGCCTATTTAGATGAGACGGGTTAAAGTGTTTTATCCACGTGTTCCCCCATGCCAAACTGGGCAAGGCTGGGCAAGTAAAGGGGTGGGGGGGGGTGGAGGAGGGGAGTGATGACAAGGCACTTTTCCCTCCCACCAAGTGAGGGAGAAGGCCCCTCCTCCCAGCTGTCAGTCAATGTGTGGAAGGCTGGCCTTGGATTGTCCCTGGGCTGTGATTCGTTGAACATCTGGTTTGGACATTGTTGCACTCTGCCGATGGTGGAGAGAATCCCCCCCCACCACTCCCCAAGGCCATGAATTTTGGGCCCCTCAGGGTCCATTCTGCCATGTGCTGTATTCCCCCCCATACCAGGTGCATCCTCACTTGCTCAGGTTCAGAGTGCATGACTATAGAGTGTATGAGCTTATTGGTGGATACTCTTTGCTGTATAATTTTTCTTACTATCTACCTATACTAATAAAATACAGTGTGTGTGTGTGTGTGTGTGTGTGTGTGTGTGTGTGTGTGTGTGTGTGTGTGTGTGTGTGTGTGTGTGTATGTGTCTCCCCTCCAAAACTCCAAAATCATAAAACCGAGCAGCCTGAATCTTTGCATGCATACGAAGAAAACTCCAAGGAAGTGCAAGAGTGAAAATTGGGTGCTTGCTTTAATTAAAACACCCCTTTTGAAGATAATTAATGGCATTATCTATTTATATCCTTCATCAGGCAATCCTCGGCCACCTCGCTGTCTGGGTCTAAAGACGTTTCCTGGGTAGCCTCGGTGGGGTTTTAAGCCGCCATGTTTTTTGGCCTGTTCAACCATGCCTTGACTTGTAACAGGATACAACGATTTCTTAATGATAAAGTTTTTTTCTCACTTTCCTCACTCATATTGAATGCCTGTTCATCATAGCTACAATTCATTGTATACATCACTTTTGTAAGTGCAATAGTGTTAGTACTCTCATGGACCAATTCAAGTAGATCATTGAAATATTATTTCGGTTTTGAGGATCAGATATCATCCAGACAAAATAAGTGTCAAAATCTGTTGTGAAACCTGATAATTTAAAGAAATAACGAGTCTTATAACGAAGCCAATATACCGATATACTTTTCAGCAAGCAAGGCTATTTTCTCTCATCCATACATACACAAGAAAATGTGAGATTTTCAAAGCATTAATCAATCTTTTTCTACTGTTTGGAGAATTATATTGAGTGAACAAAAAAAAAAAAAAAAAAAAAAAAAGGTGAAGACCTCGTGCCCTGTCCCCCAGAGGTTCTCGTGCCCGAGGTGCTCTACAGGGAATCAAAGCAAGTCTGGTAAAAAACGGATGTTTTAAAAAAAAGTTATGACGTTTTAAAAAGAAGTGAGGCATCTCCGAGAGGTGTATGTTAAATGTGCGGTTAATCGCGTGCCAAACGAGCCGTTTGTTATCAACCGTTTTGTTGGAGTGCTTACTTGAGTGCTTAAGCTACTTGGCTGTTCGTTTCAGTAAAAGCTTCCGTACTTTCAAGGGAACATCGATTAGATAGACGTACATTTCCGCCTGTGTTGGGCCCTGCGGTGCTGTGCAGTTGGTGCCTCAGGAAGTGTCTTATCCACTGAAAAGCCTGGTGTTGGCTCAGTAGTTAGGGTGGCAGCTTGGGATCCTAGGGTCCTGAGTTCAAGCCCCGTTGCCGCTGAATTAATACACCAGGGGGTTGACTCAGCCTGTCATCCTTCCGAGGTCGGTGAAATGAGTACCAGTTCCAGTGTGTGTTCTGGTAAAGGGGCACTGCATCAGTGACAGTCGCGCTTCAATAAATGATAGCTACCCCGGCAGCTAAGCTGCCATACGACCACCACTTCCACTGAAAATGTGCAATTTATATTTTTACAGGACATTGTTTTGTTTAACCTTTTGTGCAATCTCCTTTTACTAGAATCCACCCCTCATTTCGACATCGATACATGAATTACAACAATAAGGTCCATCCGACCACGTGTTTGCCATGATCTGGCTGTGAAGGCAGAGAACAGAGATCGACATTTTGTGTTCTGGGCCTTGATATATTTTTCAATTGAATTTTGCTAATTTCCCACTTGAATTCCGTTTTCAAAGAACTCTGTTCAAAGATATATCATTGTGTTTGTCGTTTTTATGTATTTTATGCGTGTGTACATATATAAACTGTATTACCATAACAGAACTTGGTGGGTGTGGTTGGTTGTTGGTTTTTATCTCCAAATGCGGGTTTCAGAAGGTGGAACGAATCACTCCCAGGTCTCAAAGTATCTACCCTCGTGTGTGTGTGTGTGTGTGTGTGTGTGTGTGTGTGTGTGTGTGTGTGTGTGTGTGTGTGTACATGTAATTGTGCCTCACATGTAATTGTGTACTTCATGTCTTCTGGTCCAGGATTCTTTACCATCTGTCCTTGTGTGTAATAAATTATTTGTTTCTTAAAGACTACATGTGTGTTCGTGTTCCTGCAATTTTGCCACGCCGACAATTTGGCTTATTCATTGATAAGGGCCCTGTCACACCTTGACGTTTTAGCCAGCGTATGGCAACGTATCAAAATGCATGTAAAACACTGGCATACGCTGAACTATTGATGTTTTTTTTCAGTTTTGAGCGTATTCATAACGAGTTGGACGTATGCATAACGTATTAGTAACGTACACAGAACGTTTCGATAACTTATAGATAACTTATACCAACGAATGCTTAGTGTGTTGTCGGCGTTCACAACCTATGCCCAACGATAGTCTAACTTATGCATAGCGCGGCAGCGTATCGCCGACGATCACGTGGCGTAGCCTATTAATAGGCTGCCGCTCAACGATTTAAATCATAACCGCACTAGACATCGAAGTGTCAATATCACTGTCATGCCGAAGAAAAAAAAACAAACAAAAAAAAAACAACCATGGAGTCTGGAACACTGACGGGTTCCTCCTGTGAAACCCATTTTTATATACCAATTCCCCTAAACGATGTCAATACACCATTATACAGTAGCTGTAAGTTAGAAACACGTTCAGTAAGTTCTGTGGTCGTCCGGAAGACGTCAAATACGTCGACATACGTCAATGTGCATTGGAGATACATTACACATAGATTCAAAGCACGTTACTCATAGGTAAGAAATAAGTTTCGGGTAAGCTAAACATTACCTCGACGTGTTTCGACTTATGAGTAACTTACAAGTAACGTGTGTCAACGTATGTCAACGATCGCATAACGTGCCTACAACTTATGGCCAGCGTATGCGGAACATGTGAGTCATATGCTGGCATACATCAAAAAATTTTCAGCATGCTTAAAATTTGTCGATGAACTCGGCGTACTACGACGTATGCCAGCGTGCTCCAGCATGCTTCAGCGTGCCCTTAACGTATACAAAACTTACCCATAACGTATTTGACGTGTGCCAGCGTATTCGCCAAATTTTTCATACGCTGGCTAAAACGTCAAGGTGTGACAAGGCCTTAACGCTTGGGAGGATTTAATCATTATAATCAATTTGTTTAATTAACTCTTTGTATTAAGACCGATGATGTGGCAAGCAATTGCTGAACGTTGGCTCGAATAAAATGGCCTTGTGCTCAAACATCCATGGAATCATTACATTCCAGTATGTATGACTTTCACTAATAATTATTCGCTTGGGCTTGTGTGAGGCCGTCCACATGACAGCCTTCTATGATATAAAACCGAGTGTCCTTCCTTGCTTGTTTGATGCCTCCACTCGGCAAGAAGTGAGTACATCTACTAATTACATATTATTTGAATGCAAGTATACCTCCTAAGTATGTTCTATTTGAATGTGACAACATCTATTAAGTAGTACTTCAGCCTGGTAATGGTTTAACGGTTAAGGTGGCTGGTGTAAGATCTTCGGGTCTTGAGTTTGAGCTCCTGTCTGCCGTTAAATTACACGAGGTGGAGTTGACTCAGCCTCTCATACTTTCAAGGTTGGCAAAATGAATAACAGATTCCTGGTAACAGGGGCACTGCCTCAGCGGAACAGCTGTGTTTCCAGAAAATTATGCAACCAGCAGCCACATGCTGCATACAAAAGAACAACTTCTGTCCTCCCACATGCACATTCATTGTGCTTGCATGTGCGCATGCGCACGCACGCACACTTCCCATTGGAAGAGATCCAAGTGTGTTATGAGAGTATTTTGTTTGCATTTTTGTCTCACTATCTGAAAGTATAGTATCAGCTGAAATTTTTTTTAATCTCTCAAGAATCGATGGTTTATTCTGGTGTGGCATCTCCCATTTAAATCCTTTTCATTTGGTGGTAAATCCAGTTAATCATGTATGTTTGATGATGTAAATTAACCTCTAAAGATTTGGCAAATGTCCAAGCAACAGGCAAAGAACAGCTCTAAAGTCAAATTGTTACATCACAGCTTGCTTGTTCAACATGGAAGGGTAATCCGACAAAGTGCAACTTGAGATCACTGCGTAAGGCTCACAAAAAATGTTTGTCCATCCTTAAACAAGCCAAAAACATCCTCTTGCAAATTTCCAGGTTGAAGTCTCTAAACAGTTTTTTTACTCAACGTCGTGACCGCACCATGTCAAGTCCATTTCCGGTGTTTGCTTTGTCTCCATTCCACATTGAGTATCGCTGCCCTCAACTCAAACGGCAGCACCCCAGACTCTGATCAAGCCAAGGCAGAATGCCTCAACTTTGCCTCCAAATCTCATGTGCCCAACTTGGTGTTTTCCTCAATATCTCATGTTCACCACACATGCTACTCGGTCCCCATATTACCCTCTCGTACCCACTGTCTACTAACCAGTGTGCACTTCTCACTTGAGAAGTTACACAAAGCTCGGTACAGCTTCGATCCTGCTTCGGTGATGCGACCAGATGGCATCAGCACTCATGTTCCCAAATCCTGCTTTGCTGCTATTGCTTCTCCTTTGTCTGCAAACTTCAGCATATCCTTCACTTATGACCATCTCCTGTCTGCCTGGAAGCATCACTGCTGTCCAGAAGAAGGGTGCAAGAACATACCTTTCCACTCCAGACCAGATGCTCATTACAAATTGTGATCAATGTCATGAAATTCACCATTGCTGCTGATGTCAAGTATTTACTGCATTCAAACAGCTTGATCTCTGACCATCAATTTGAATTCTGGCCCAGTCACTCAACTCTGGACATGTTGCTACTCTTCCCCTTAGCAATGGTTGGAGGCAGGAAATATCAAACAAGAAAAGAAGGTAGGACCTTATCCTTGGATATATCTCAGGCATTCAATAATGTCTGGCATCCTATTCTGCTTGCGAAGTTAGCTGTTTGTGGCATACATCTCCATCAATGGCTTTCTCCTCTCCCCACGATGGCTTAAGTGTCCTCGAGGCAGTGTCTTGGGCCGAGTCTTGTTTCACATCTATGTAAAAGACCTCTCCGATACTCTGGAAAAAACCCTGTCTTCCTTTTTTCGAATGACTCCACATTATATCCTGCAATACCCCCATTCCACTGACAGACAGAGAGTAGCTGCATCACTTTCTGTTCATCTGGAATCGATTAGATGCTGGTCTGATAAATGGAACACCCTTTTCAATACCGGTAAATCTCAACGTCTCACACTGTCACTCAAGAAGGATCATCAAATCAACCCCCAATCTATTTCAATGGTCAGCCACTGGAAGAGGTTCAGTCTCTTGAAATTATATGCCTCAGGATCACCCTCACCTCTCCTGGGCTGAGCACAATGCAAAGCTGGCCTCCAAAGCCAGTCAATCCTCCATCATTCCAAGTCACTCATGAATAATCATAACCATATAAATCCTACAAGACCTTTGTTAGGAGTTCAGTAAAGTACTACCAGCTCTCTCCTCCATGCTGGCACCCCTGTATCACAGCTGTCTCTTCTGGAGTCTGTGGAATCTAAAGCTCTCAGCATTATTGGCATTGACTGCAATGAGGCCGAGGTACAAGACCTGATACTCTTACTTTGCAGACAGGTCACTGGCCTGTTTTTTTTTTTTAACCACTTCCTTCCAGGGCCTCAAGTGGGTGGAGCACTACCTTCTCTTATCATCCTTCATTCAAACTCACAGTATTTTCTACTCCCACTATTCTGACATGACCTACCAACAACCCTCTAAATTGCAGATCTTGGTGTTCAATCCCTTCTCTTTCTGTCCTCCTTTGCTGTTCATTCATTCTCTTATTTATTGTGTCCAAATGTTGGCTGTCAGTTCATTCTTTTTTTACCCTCTGTCAGCTCAATCTTCCAAGAGCCTCGATTTTGTATCAAAAAAGTGTAACCTGTTGTCAAAGAATATCATTAAGGCCTAAGTCACATTTGCTCTACAGCGAGGATACGGCGGCTGTACGCCATCTGAATTGACAGAAACGTGTGGCGGCCGCAGAGTTTCTGAGGTGGCCTCAAGGTGGCCCTACGCCATATGGCTATATTTTACAGGCCGTAGGATCGCCATGGAATTATAGCGCGGGGTTATAACTTTTTTCATTTCTACATTCGCCGTAGCAATTCGACAAGCCGAAAAAAAGAAACTGGTTAAAAAAAAAAGAGAAAAAAAAAAAGAACCCACTCGTTACCGTCCGTCTGGCCGCACGTTCGCCTTAGGGCCCCCTGCGGTCCCCCTGTGGTCGCCTTGTGGGCACCTTAAGGCTACCTTGCGTCTGCCTTGAAAATTCTATGGCCGCCGCAGGGGGAACGCAGGGGGGCCCTAAGGTCACCGTGCGACCTCAAATCAAAGACCGTACGGCATCCTCACGTTTTTGGTCTCCACAATTTATAAATACCCTGTGCGGCTCCCTGAAAAATAACAACATATGTGACTGCTACATTGTGTGACCGTGGAAATACTGTGGCCGCCGTATAATTGCTAGTGGCCGTAGATGTTGAAGACCCCACGGCCACCGTGGCAAATGTGACTTAGGCCTGAAGAACAGACCACTTGCGACTTGAAGTTGAGGTTGGAATATATAATTTGGTCAGGCTATTGGTAATACAGGTACCTCACATACTCTTCACGCAAGACACTGCAGTACCTTTATGTTTAACAGATAATGGTACCAAAAGGGTCCTCAGTTTAACATACAGCCAAGGGACAATACAGCACTTTTTGATGGAATTTACTACCTGTGAAGTATCAATACGGCACTTAATAGCCAGGCCAATAATTTAAGCCAGACAAGACAGCTCAATGGCAAGTATGCCACCTCTGCACCACCCTGTTGGACAAGGCTACACTGCATGACCCAGATGGAATGACCTTTATTACCTTTTTGGTCTGCATACGGATTTCAAGGTCTGGGCTTGAGTCAAATAAGAAAAAAAAAACGACAGCTGTTCACGGGGTTAGACGTATGATCTCTACATAAACTAGGACAGCACTCGGTAGAGCACATACCTCAGCCAGGCTGAACAGTTTACGTTTTGTATCGCATGAATAGGCCTGATCTGGATATGATCCTGAACCAAAATAAAATTGGCTTGTTCTTTTCACCGAACCAACTGATCCATCTCGTTCTGTCATAACTCATCCACAACTTTTTGAAATATCATGCTGTACTGCATATCGTTTATGACCCCATCTCTCAATGGTGAAGAATCGCTTAGGAGATTTTAAATAAATCCCGTATTCAGATCCGGATTCAGATCTTCACCAAAACTGAATCAATTCTTCCTTGTCACAGACCCAACCTGTCCACCAAGTTTCGTCTGCATCCGTCTACAGCCTTTTGAGATGTCCTGTTCATGGACAAACAAACACAGGCAGACAGGGGTGAAAACATAACCACCACCCACCTTTGGTGGTGGAGGTAAAAAAATTACTTTCTTTGTCAGGCTAGTTTTTGATGACGTTTGGCCATCTTCCTTCTTTGATGAAAGAAAGAGCTGGGTGAAAAGGTCCAGAGAATTTCGACAAATTTAATTTCATTGATTTTTGGAGAAGATAAAACTTTAGATTTATATCAACTCATGAAATAACAAGAATAAACATCTTGTACACAGGTATCACACCTCGCCTCCTTTTTCAAGCGGGCTACCTGCAGTCCTACTTCGTCGATGTGATGACATTGAGAGCATTCTACAGAGAAGGCTTTTTAATGGGCTTTGTCACAAATCGGGGTCACACGCTATGAATATTCCCCTGAAACCTCGTCTTACTTTTGATTTATCCCAACATAATCTCCGCTAATTCTCGCCCAACCAACCCACCCCCCTTTCCCCGACTGCACTCCTCCTCTATGTATTTCCACCATCTTAACCTCAACCCTCTGCAAAATATGATATTCATGCAAGCACCACCATTCCTCAAACCACAAACAAGAAATGGAAATGGAAAGCAAATTTAATTCACAATCCTGGGATGTGGAAGGGGAAAAGTGCTCAAAAAATGTTGTGGTTTCGGTGGTGGGATGTGGATCGAGGGATAATTATTCCAAACTTGGTAATCCCAAACTGTGATTGGAAGATGAAGCGTGTGCGTAGTCAAGAAACTGTAATGAATAACATTGGGACTGTGCTATAGTGCCCTGGCTGATTTGACAAAGTGTAAATTTATCTTTTTTGGGGGGGGGGGTATACAAAGTTGGACTGGCAGGTTGGCCGAAAGATATGCACACTTGCCTCGAAGCTGTCTCGCCTCGGTTCGAATCTGAGCCCAGCTATAAGCTGTCATTCTGGTTTTCCGCAAGCAGGTTGATTCATCAATGAGTGTGCCTACCTCAGGTGGATGTTAACCTGGACATCCCATCCGCTGGAATTAGTTGGTGGATGTTAAAAAGAGGAACGAATGAGAGGAACGCAGTGATTCTGTGATTCACAGTAATTTTGAGAGTTTCACCGGAAGGCGGATGATGGTGAACTGTGTGCGCTCTGCAGAAACCTGGGAGGAACAGAGTATGGAAAGAGCCGAGGGTACAAGACCAGAAAGGAGGCAGGAGGAGATAGAAAGACCACCAACCTGTCTACCCTGTGAAAGCGAAAGCCCATCGACTCAGCTTTATTGTGGGATATTCCAATGATCTTGAAGGCCATGGTTTCCACGGCATTAAGTTGAGAAAGATGTGAGGCAGGGGCACCAGCAAAGAGAGGAGAGCAGTAAACCATCGAGCTGCAGATGAATGTCTTGGAGGTGGATAAGAGTTCAGATGTGCCAATGAAGGACTTTGGATGACAAAGGCTACCCAGTAGGCGGCTGGCATTGGAGGCCAACTTTGAAATGTGGTTTGCCCAAGAAAGATCATGGCTGATAGTGAGACCAAGGTATTTGAATGACTGAAATTCCTTCAGAGGATTGTTAAGAAAGTAGATGAGAGGGTTTTCCAGATAGTCCTTTTTGAGAGAGATAGTGACAGTGTGAGATTTGTCTGGATTAAAAGACATATTCCAAGTTTTTCAGCAGCTTGTGATTCTATAAACACCTGAATAGAGGGAAGAGGTTGCTGCTTGCCCATCTGAAGGATGAGAGATGCTATGGCAGAGAGTGGATTCATGAATAAACAAAAACATAAACATATTGCAAGCATAAGCATATTACGTCCAGCCCGCAACTCCCCATGTGTACATATGTACGGTATATGAAATATTTGATTCCTTATAGCCATTTTAGAAGGAAATACACCGATGACCTATACTGTCGACTTTCACCATGACCTATATACCGATGTCAAGACAAAATAATATGCAGTCAGTCAGGAGCAATAGCCAACTATATCTTTCATCCAGGAAAATAGAACACAAAAGATGCAGAGTCCATGACTCAATTGTGTCTCGAGTTCTGAGGGTAAAATTGGAATTGCTGACTTGGGACCTCTATTCACGCCATTTGGAGGAGACAGTACAAAGTGGGAACGAAGAGGTGTTTCGAACACCAATTTCAATGCACTTACAAACTTTTAAGAGACAACATATTTATTACGTATGCAATTGCAGTGGAAACTGCCACCCCACTAGCTCTCTCTATCTGGGACCCAAACCGTGCAAGCATAAACATATTACGTCCAGCCCGCAACTCCCCATGTGTACATATGTATGGTATATGAAATATTTGATTCCTTATGGCCATTTTAGAAGGAAAGAAGAGGGTTAATTTTGGAGGGAAGCAAAGATTGTGAAAACATAACATTCGAAAAGTACAGTCTTGTAAAATACACAATACCTTGCGATTGCTTATGATGCCATGATCTGCTGGGATATGCAAAACTGACATCCCAGGAAGAAACCCTTTTGAACAGTAATACGAAAGAATATATAACAAAAAATATAATGAGAAAGAAAATTCACTTTTCCACATAATTTCATGACCCAACAACACATTTTCCACCAAAGAAAATATCCAAGGGAAGGAAGTTAATCATTTTAGTCTCACTCTCGCCAATTAGAGTTTCCATAAGTTTTATGGCAAAAACTTCATTGAAACTATCCCACAGCCTGGAGCTAGATTTGGCAATATTGCAAACAGCCGAGGAACCTGAAGCACAAAGGTTTTATGTATAGCTTTGCCTATTTAATTGTTTGGTGGTTCAACTGACTTGTCAATACATTGTTCTGTGGAATGCTTCCCTGATCACAATACTGTAACAGCAAAGCTTGTTCCTATGGATTATATATATATATTTTTTCATTGCCTTATAATATCTGTTATCACACTAAAATACGCAATTTAGTGTTTGTCTGTCCATCTGTATGTCTGTCTGTCGATTACATTTGGTCGTTACTTATCCAATCTCAACCAAACTTGCCAGGGGGACAAAGGGTCACACAATGGAGGTTGTAGCAACTTCATTTTCACCCCTCGCCTTAGGGGTTTCCTGCCTTGGATGAACTACATGTTAAGGTATATAAACAGCTTATCATGGCATTTCGTGGGGCACACTTACTGGAAGTAAAAAAAATATTATAACCACAAAGAATTCAATCAATTCTGTCCAACGTGTGATTACCTTTTTAAACAGTCGATACTTATTAATACAACGTCTAAGGATCATAATTGAGTTGCCACTCACACACAAGGACATACTGACAGACATACTGACATGGACATATTGGTGGAGAGAGTAGTCACTTCGTCACTTCCTGGAATATTTTGGGAACCAGCAACATCTCAATAATGGAGCTGTTTTGCTCACCATACTCAGCAAGGCATTTCCTCAGGAGGAATTTCCTCCTCCCCATGGATGCCAACCGATGGGGATTGTCCATATTCTCATCTTTTAAATGTTGAATGTCAAAAGCAAGGAAGCAGCAGGCACCATTAATAAAATGTCTTTGGTGCAACTCAGCCAGGGTTTGAATCACCCACCTCCCAGACTCGGAGTGAATGCTCTAACCATTACACCACTAAGTCTGGTAATACCAATCTGTGTTACCTGTTGTTTAACACTAATCTGCAATAAATTTGGAGGAAACCCGACATCCTGAAGGCGTCCAATGCCTCTACCAGAGCAGTCTCAACTTGCTAGGCCTCTAGGTAGGCCGCAAGCTCGGTCACAATGATCTGAATAAGCTAATAAAGGTGCTTAAATGAGTATGCATGAATGATGTCTCCCATTGCCTTTCTCACTTTTCCAGCCACCAGATTATATGTGGATTGTTTACAACACTTATTTAATTGGGCTTCATATGTGATTTCTCCTGGTCACGACTTGAAGTGTGACATGTAACTTCATGCATTACTCTATTCTGAACAGTGATTAGCATTGTTTAATACTGGATTGAGGGGAATTTGGAGAAAATTGGACGTATACATGTATATTTACACATGGGTGGTGTGGAGGCTCAGAGTTACTGGTCCACACACCTATGGGACATAAAATTTATTATAAACACCATTGAATCAATTTTGTCTGATGATAATGGCATAATGATAATGCCATAATAATGATGTTGACATTATTAAAAAAATAATAATAATAATAATAATAACAGCATTAACGTGAATCATAGTAATATAAAGGCAATAATCAGGATAATAACATGGTCGAGTCTTTAGCATTATCGGCTAAGTGAGTGTGAAAATGTATAACCAAGTCGAAAAGGATTTCGAATACAAATCTAACTCAACTATGTGGATGTGCACATACACGACCCCTCTCTCCCCCTCCACCACCCTCCCTTAGGGAGTGATGCAAAATGATCTAATTCAAAAACCTTAATTGTGCAAATGATTTGGAGCTTTGACCCTTGTAAGATCCTAAAAAAAAAAAAAGACTCTGAGACAAAATGTTTCTCTGCATCCCTATAGGGGTTGTGTTGAAACATATTTGTGCCAGATTCCATCCCCATCGACTCAAGCACAAGGAAATGGAAAGGCAAATGTGATTTTTATTGGTTCACCTTTGACCCCGTAAAAGTGGAACGGTGACCTAAATCGAAAAAAAAGGATGGTTGGGTATGTTGGACCAAGGTACCTCAAGTCCAAATTTGAAGAGGATTGTAATTTTCTGGAAAGAAAGAAAGAGGAATATAAAAAGAACGTGTGCCTTTCCTCGTTGGAGGGGAGATGTAATAAGAAAGCAATTATTACATGAAACGTTTCGTGAAACAATTTCATAATGAAAAGGAAGAAAGTTCAGTCTCTTTTTCCCTGTCCAAAGGCAATCTAACAGGTCAGTGAGATGAAAAAGCAAAGTCATTTTATCAACACCAACATCATACCGAGGGAAAGAATGATGCTCACGCGACAAGACTTCAAGATTAATGTTTTTCTTCCAAACGAGAAACATTAATATGAAGTGTACAAAATTAAAGGCACACAGTTTGTAGAATCTTAGATGCAAAGTGTGTTTTTTTTCCTCCGAGAATGCGATGCAAAAAAATCATTTGAGATAATCAATCAGGCAAGATTTGAGCCATGCACTTCAATGATCCCATTATTTATTTTCCTGCTGATTGGGTAACACTTCAAGATCAGCACACCTTTGTCTATTCTAATGGCGATTACAAGCGGTTGGTTAAACTGTCTTTGTGCTGGGCGGTGCAGGTCACGTCTTGGGCGAATCGTGACTTTGAGACAAATTCATGACTGTGTTTAATAAGAATTTTGACCAAATGCAGAAACTGGAACTTTTTGACACTGCGACAAAATATTGAGGTTTTGTCTTTTGTTTCCAGAAGGACAAATCATGAAGACGATTTTGAAATAAAATAAGATACGAGTCTTTGACTGAACCGAGAAGATGATAAAGGGCGATTGTTCAATGAAGGCGTGATAATTGTAAGCTCGACTGCAATAAATTTTGACATGACGGTTGTCCTAAGGTTAAAAGGACTGAAAAAAAAAATCGTAAAAAGATCAGTCAAAAAAGTAAAGAACATTAGTTTAAAATAGCTGCAAAAAGATAACTTTATGCGAGTTCACACAGGCTAGAAAAGGCATTCTCAAGCCAACACATTCACAACCCTCTTGAACTTGAGTGCCTTCCACACGTACTAACCTCTTTGGGATCCTGGCAAACAGTTGGCCGTTATTTGCCAGTGCCCTGGATAAATAAAAAAAATCCTGCGTCTCATTCTGTGGCTGTACTATCAACTATACAACTCCATTTTTGCCACTGTGATGCATCACTTCACACCTCCAGAAAGATATTCCTCTAGAAACTCCCACCTGCTCACCATCCCCAAGTCCAGGCTGGTTGCCCACCTGCATCAATTCATCCCGTTATTCTCCTGATTTTGGAATCGTCTTCCCATGTTTGTTGACTCACCCTCCACACATCAGCCTTTCCAATGCAGTTCCCCATCACAACCTCATGTGCCCACATGCACATCCATCATCTCTTCTTCCCCTACACATATGTGCTTACCCATTCACATCCACACTCTCATACATACGGTGATTCTTTCCCATTCTGATACTCTCCAGGCCATTGCGACACGTTGTTGTGTTACTCTTCCTTTCCTCCTCCTTTATGTCCATTCCCCATACATTTTGGTAATCTGTAAACATGCTCCCTTTTTTCGCTCCTCCATGAGCCTAAACCTTGTGTATTCACTCATTTGTATTGAATTACATCACATAAAAGTCCGAGGTGTCTTACAAGCAGACCGACTGTACTTTGTTCAACTTGTCAGAAACAAATTGTTTCAAAAGCAAGAACCAAATTATGATGAACTTTTTCAATGAAGAACCATTGGAAGAAAAATTTGCCACTTCGTGCAAGCAAAAACAGGAACACATGTCATTGTCCATGAAATTAATTGGAAAAAACAACCGTTCTTTCTATTCTTTAAAATAATATCTAAAATTTTCGATATTTAAGACTTTCATGCAACAATAAAAAACAATTCCAACACACTAAAAAGTATATCAGTTAGGAACCTAATATTTTGTGTAAATGTACCCTAATGCTACAGAAAGACGTGACATGATCCTAAGAGTTATCAGTTATCACTTGATTTATCACGTGACCTGGTGGTGACGTTGAACGGTTTTCACTGTCACACCATGGTGCGAACTGTGGAAGAACACGGGTTTCTTGTCAAACATTACATCAAGAATGCATCCTTTAGGGAATGACAAATTCCAATTAAAAGTCTCCAGAGGGCTTCAAATTCACAGAATCAAACGCTTTGCACATATCAACAGAGGCTGCAAGTAGCCCCTGCCGAAACTCTCATCTGCATTCATTGAGGACCCAAAGAGGAAGGATAAGGTCAATCAATGACCTCTTTGGTGTAAAGCCTGACTGCTCTGTGTGCTGGCGCTAAAGCAGATGGTGGTAAACCATATCCAGAATTATCTGAGCAAAGACATTCCCTGGCAGCAAGAACAGCATCATCCCTCGGTAATTGTTGCAGTCCTGGTGATCACCTTTACTTTTCCAGAGAGGGACAACAAGGCGCCTCTTCCAGTCAGTTGGGATGATGCCTGTGTTCCATGCAGAGCACAGAACTGCATGCAATGACATGAGTAAAGCATTTTCACCAGTCTTGAGAATTTCAGCATGGATGCCACAGATCCCAGAAGCTTTACCCCCTTTCAACTGGTTCACAGCAGCCTGTATTTTCACAAATGAAGGTGGTTCATAGTTGATTGGAGGGTCAGCAATCAGGATAGTTATTCCTCTGCAAATACATAGATAGATAGACACAAATTCCTCTGCAGGCAGGACAATAATCACTTGACCACAGGTGATGCTCTTGCTTGGGGCACTGATCAAGCATAGAATGCATCCTTCACAGTGAGATCACTCACACCAGGGCATATACAGACACCAGGGAAATGACACCCAAGGAGTGACGAATTCTCAGTCTCATAATGCACTCGTTGACTGGTGTTACCTCAATTATCATGGGAGTCAGCTTATTGGACACAGCTACAGCAACTACTTGGGCATGGTAACCATCAGAGTGACCAGACCAGCAGTATGTGTAACCACCCACCATGATCTCACCACTATCCGGTCTCCAAACATCAGAGAGTGCTGCAATATCGATGTTCAAATGCTGGAACTCAGGTGATAGCAGAGAAAGGTGATCATCCTCTCTTCGAGGTCGGATATTCCAGGCACCACCCCCCCCCCCCCAAAGGGACCACCTCAGGTTGATAACACCGATGCACCACACAGACACACACCATCGCAATCTGACCCATGAACGTTACCCCATGCTTTTCCTCCCATAAAAAAGAATGGGGGTCCCGAAGGCTTTGCCACAATCCCATCATCCAATGAGCTGCCCTGAGGCACTCTCACGAAGTAAGTTTTCAGTTTTCTTTTTGTTTTCTATGTGTTTTGCAGAATGAAGTGTTTTACGGTGGCGGCCAGAGTGCAAATCCTGTCACCAACCTCCGAGAAAAAGGTACCGAGAAAAAAAACCTCCAACCTCCTCCAACTGCAGGAGGACATCCACAGATGTCGTTGGGCACCAAATATCGATGACACACACACACACACACACACTTTTAATTATTATAGATAGCTATACAACCGAGTGCATGAATGAAAGTTGGGTGTTTGGGTAAATTTAAACACCCCTTTTGAAGATAATTTATGGCCATATTTAATTATCATTTATGAAGGATTCATCCAAACCTAAGGATTTTAATGAACATTTATATGAAATCACCACTAACCAGCCCTGCTTCTTCATCAGCTTTTCAGTAAAAGAAAAATTAAAATAAACCAATGTCACCCGCAGGGTGACCCGTATCTTGCCAAAAGGTGACCACGTGTGACTTCTTTAAGGTCACACTGAGGTGAACAGAGCTGCTATCCACCAGGAGCGACTCCTTGAGGAATATTTGCCTACGAGAGATTCCGATGAGAATCGTTCTACAGAGTAACCATGAAAAATATGTGTTTGCCTCATAACGTCACCAAATGACGTCATAATGTCTCAAGCTTGACATATCTAGAAAGCACTCATCGAGGTGTTCAATTTGAGGTACTACACGATATGGTTCCTAAAACTTGAAAATTTGACCTTGGGGTCAAATATGTTTGACCTCAGGTGCTAACCATGAAGGTCAAGGCCAATCGCCACCAAAAACTAATCAGCTGAGTGCCAGACCATATACTACATTCCCATAAAGTTTGGAGACTATTACATTAAAATTACTCAAAAAATAAGGGTTTCGTCGACTCCCCTGATTTGCAACAAAGTGACCTTGACCTTTGACCTTGACCTTCAAAATTTTATGCGCTGAAAGGGACCTCTATAGGCCTCTGATATGCGAAGTTACAAAAATTTCCAATGATAACTGTGCTCTGCAGAATTTTTTATACGAGATTACAGACAAAAAAAAAAACATACAAGCTGACTAACATATCTTGCAAAAACTTCGTTTTGGCAAGATAACAAACCTTTTGTTCAATTAAAAAAAAAAATTTCAGGCCAAAAAAATAAGCAAAAATTCACCAATTGATGGAATTCTCACACATATGTTTATGAGAATCTGGAATTTGCTTTTGATTTAGGAAGAAAACCAACAATATTTCTGACACTAATTTAAAATTGGTCTGAATGAACATGAAGAGGAAAACGACGTCATTAAGAAGTCAAAATGGTTATCAGAGGGGTTCAATGTAAAGGTAATCTGCATTGTACACAAAGGAAATATCCATTTAACATCACATCGTTTCAAAAAAAACCCTGAGATCCTGCTCAAAGTGATGCGATACTCACACACGTGAAGATGGGAGGACCTTTCGCCCCTCACGAAACCAAGTCACTTGAGGGAGAGGGAAGCTGGGGATCCAAGGAGGCTCGAGTATTAAAGTCCCTCCTGCAGGTATCTTCACACGCCGTTCAGCATGGTCTTCAAACTCACCCAGATCTATGAGCACGCACGGAGACACATCAAAAA
>NC_140977.1:34690731-34718231 GCF_056783735.1 Eptatretus burgeri | reverse complement strand
TCTTTTATTTCACGTGGATGGCCGTGTACGTGTGCGCCGTTTACCTGGGGAAGTGATGGCACCAGGATGCACTGTGGGAAGATGACAAGCCGGTGGAGGGAGTGTAATGCTCTGGGCAATGTTCTGCTGGGAAACCCTGGGTTCGGCCATTTATATGGAAATCAATTTGACACGTGTCACCTACCTAAAGGTCCGGTCACACCTTGACGTTTTAGCCAGCGATGGCAACGTATTAAAATGTCTGTAAAACGCTGGCTTTCGTTGAACTTTTGATGTTTTCTTTTAAAGATTCGGACGTATTCATAGCGACTTGGTCTTATGTATAACGCATTGGTAACGGACACAGAACGTTTCGTTGTGTTATAGATAACTTATACCAACGAATGCTGAACCTGTTGTCGGCCTACACAACCGATGCCCAACGATAGTCTAACTTCGGCATAGCGCGTTGCACGCATCGCCGACGATGTCGTGACGTAGCCTATTAAAAGGCTGACGCACAACGATTCGAATCATAACTGCCGTAGAAATGGAAGTGTCAACATCGCGGTCACACCTTGGCGATCTTGCCAGCGTATGCCGACCTAAGAAAAATGTGTCTAAAACGTTGGGGCACGTCAAATACGGTATGAGTAAGTTTGGTATACGTGAGTACAACGCTAAAGTACGCAATCATACGTCGTAGTAAGTAGAGTACGTCAAGAAATTTTAAACATGTTCAAAATTTTACGACGTACTCGGCGTATGACACACGTTCCGCATGCGATGGGGATAAGTTTTACACACGATATGTGGACTCTTACACACGTCCACAAAGGCTACTTATAAGCTACTCATAAGTCGAAACACGTCGCGGTAATGTCTTTTTTACACGAAACTTATTTCTAACTTATGTTTGACGTGCTTTGAACCAATTCTTTACGTAGTCCCAACACACATCGACGTATGTAGACGTATTCCAATGACGTCTTGCGGTCGACAAAAAAAAAATAAATGAACGTGTTTCTAGCTTACAATTGCCATATAAAGACGTGTTCCCAGCAGTTTTGGGAATTGGTATATAAAAATGCTGCTCATAAAAGGGGAACCCAACAGTGTTTTCGAGTCCTTTTTGAGTCGATGTCCATGTCAGCAGTAACAGTATCAGTATCAGTATCAGTATCAGTATCAGTATCAGTATTAGTATTAGTATTAGTATTAGTATTAGTATTAGTAGTAGTTTGTTCATGTTGGCAGTAGTAGGTGAGTGTGAGGGGGAGGGTGTGGGTTATGATGGATCGTCCTTGCGTTTAACGATTTAACGATTTAAATGATAAACTCAACGATTTAAATGGCTGCATCTCCACTATTGAAAGTAGACGCTTGCGCTCAACAATTGCATTTTTTTTACACTCAACGACTTTTAAACGGTACCACTCACCTATTTTCATTGTTTACAATGAACGATTTAAATTGCTGTCACTCGCCTTTGTTTTTTGACGCTGGGGTTTGGAAATTTGAAGCATTTCTTCTGAACGTGTTAAAACGCTCAAACTCGACTATTTTAAATAGACGCTGCCGATGGACAACTGGAATCATAGCCAAGCTAGACATCGAAGTGTGAACATCCTCGTCATGCCGAAGAAAAGTTTGAAGAATGCTGCAAATAAGTGTCCTGGCCGTGGCCGTGGACGCTGACGCAAGGACGATCCATTATACCGACGTCTTTCAGCCTATGAGTAACTTAAAAGTAACGTCTGTCGATGTGTGTCAACGATCGCGTAACGTGCCAACAACACGTTAATCATAGGTTAGAAATAAGTTTCGGGTACGCTAAACATTACCTCGGCGTGTCTCAACTTATGATTAACTTACAAGTAGCATGTGTTGACGTCTGTCAACGATCGCAGGCCGTGCATACAACTTGTGGCCAGCGTAGCGGAACGTGTGAGTCATACGCCGGCATACGTCGTGAAATTTCAAGCATGAAAAAATTTGAGGACAACCAAAAAAGTACAACGTTTAAAGCCAACGTGCAACGACGTATGGCAGTGTTTTTCAGCGTGCTCTCAATGTTATCAAAACTTACCCATAACGTATTCAACGTGTGCCAGCATTTTAGAAAAAAAATTCAAAAATCGGCATGTTGGCTAAAACGTCAAGGTGTGACCGGGCCTTAAACATCGTTGCAGACCACCCTTCATGGCACACCCCTTTATGGAAATGGTATTCCCTGATGGCAGTGGCCTCTTTCAGAAGGATGATGCACCCTGCCACACTGCACACATTGGTCGGGAATGGTTTGAGGAACATGATGAAGTGTTCACGGTGTCACCCTGGTCTCCAAATTCTCCAGATCTCAATCTGGTTGAACATCTGTGGGAGGTGCTGGACCGACAAGTCTGATCCACGGTAGCTCCACCTCGCAACTTTCAGGGCTTGAAGGATCTGTTGCTAATGTTTTGGTGCCAGATACCACAGGACACCTTCAGGGGTCTTGGAGAGTCCATGCCTCGGACTGTTTTGGCAGCACACGAATGACCAACAACATATTAGGCAGGTGGTCATAATGTTTTGGCTCATCAGTGTGTATATATGTATGTATTTATATATATATATATATATATATATATATATATATATATATATATATATATATATATATATATATATATATATATATATATATATATATATATATATATATATACAAATTAGTATTTCCAATGTTTAAATAAAACTGCTCTGCTGCTCAAGAGAGGACACTTTGCTGCTGGCACCTATTGTTTGGTGGTAATTAAATAACCCCTGAAAGGTGATTGCAACAGATGCCTTGTTGTCCAAGGACAATTAACTGACAGCATAAAACGGATTGTCGTATTTTGAGAATCTGGTTACTCAATGGTGAACGGAAGGTATGATCAAAGGGAAAAGGTTCGTGTCTCCATTCACACAGCCTCTTCATATTTTGTCTGAACTTTGTTGTCTCACCCTCTCGTTCTCACGGCTGGCCTTGTCTTCCCAAACTGCAATCATAACCTGAGTGTGTCTATCCCCCCCTTCCCTCCCAAAGTGGCCATGTCCGCACTTCCCTTTCTCAAGCTTGCCGGTTTCCCCCCCATTCACGCTTGCCAGATGTTTAGCTCTTCCATGTCTTTTGATGTCCAAAATAGTATAAAGGAAACTGCTCTGTGCATTTTGAGGAGAAAGAGGATCGTGTTGGTTATTGCTTGTCTTGTTATACTTTTTCCCAAGGGTATGGTGGTTGTTATTTGTATTTGATGTGTGCTGTTAATAAATCGTTTCAGACTCTGAAAGGGAAGAACTGAATTTCTTCCACACAAGCAACCAACTACCCAACCCTACACCATGCACCACTCAACTGAAACACACACACACACACACACACACACACACACACACACACACACACACACACACACACACACACACACACACACACACACACACACACACACACACACACACACACACACACACACACACACACACACACACACACACACACCTAACTAGCCTCATAACATCCACTGCTCAAATCAACATCCATGTACATATCTTTCATATCTCTTCCACACTCAATCACTACCCCTTTTAGGGCTGAAAGAACCACCACCAAATCAATCTCAACCTCAACCTACACCGTTCGACCTGACTCCAAAAACTTCCTATAAGGTGATGAAAGCACATCATATGTTTCCTGCAACAGCAAATTCAACAGTATTGGCTCCATCCTCCAAATCTCTTGCCATTTCAACATCGTTGCCTGCATACCCTCCCACCGAGTCCAAGCAACCTTGCTGTGCCTGTTCTACTGCCTTCACGCATCTCCTCTCTTCCTCATTTCTTCTCACCTCCCTCTCCACCACCTTCCTCCTTTCTTTCACACATGTCTTTCCCCAAAGATTATACTTCACCACCCCAAACAATGCTTCCAATGCTGTACCATTCACATCACCTCCTGATGTTACATCCACTCCTCCATTTCATCCACCTCTGCTCTTGCATTCCACTTCCGACTTTCCTTCTCTGGGAGAGCATTCTTCACCACTGGATCACTCGAATCCAACACCATCACAAACTCCCACACCCTCACCACCTTATACCCCTCAGTTATCGATGTTTCGGGAAACCCGAGTTTTTCATACTGACCATAAAAAGTGACATTCGTCAAATAGCGTGGCATTCCCAACCACCTCCTCAAAAACCCACTCACTAAAACCTCCATCCTCTCGACATGCCCAATTGCAATATCATAAATCATCAATGGCCACAGTAGTCATGGCATTAATCTAAACTTCAAACACCATATCTTCAACTTTCCTGGCAAACCACATCCATCAATCCTCAAACCTCTCAACAACTTGTTCCTTACCACCTACATCATTCAACTCCATCATATACCATCTTTCAAAGGTCTTCACGGGGGATTCCGCCAATGATATAAACCTGTGAACGTGATCCACCACCCCTCATCTCCTCACAACACTCCTCGACTTTTCCGCCTTAAAGCCCATCCTTGACCACTGCATCAACCTTTCCAATCACTCCAGTACCTCTACTGCTCCATCAGCTGATTGTTGGACAACTGTCAGGTCATCCATGAATGTAAACATTGCTGGCAAGCTCTGGCCAGGGGCTAGCTCCACTTCTTTCCCATGTCCACTCACAGCACGTATCAGCAACTCAATAACTCGCACAAACAAAATAGGGGAGATGGCATATCCCATTGGGATCCCCACTTCCAACTTCTGCCACTCTGTTATGTTGGAATGTGTCGCAAACTGCATCCAAAACTGATCATAATATCCCATCACAAAATCTCTAAATCTCCGTGGAACCCAAAATAAATATATGGTATATCTGATCAAGGCATGCAACACTGACCCATATGAATTCTCCATGTCCAGACAGACCACTGCAACATCCTTCCTTTGCCTCTTTGTCTCCTGTAATACTTGCCTGACCATTGCTGAGTGTTCAACTCATCCTGGTGAACCTGGTAGTCCTGCCTTTTGAACAGGACCATCCACAAACCCATTCTTTCTGATGACACCTGGGAGCCGTACAGCCAAGACACCCATCAATATCTTCCCATCTACATTGAGCAATGATATTGGTATAAACTGCTTAAGTGTCACTGTCTCCTCCTTCTTCGGAATACAAACTCCTTCCGACTTTATTGACTGGGCAACACTCCTTGTCTCCACACCACCTTCAGAGCCTTCCACAGATACTACCTGATGCCTCCACAACTCTGAAGCACCTTATGTGGTACTCCACTTGGTTGCGGAGCCGATGCCTCCCGTGCCTTCCCCAAAACTGCTTCAACCTTAGACACCTTCGGCTCTGACAAATCAAATGCAACACCTGGCTCTGTTGGTCTCACCAAGCCTTCTCGATTCTGCATCACTTCATCCCTCCTTGTATCTGTGTTTATATCATGTACAGTAGGTCACCTTCCCACTCTTCCTTCGGTACTTTCAGTGCACCAGATCTAGTTTGCTCCAACAGATCCTTCGTAAATCAAAAAAGATTCTCAAAGAACCTCCTTCTCTTCCTCTGTTTCTCCTTCCTACACCTTTTCATCCTTTACACCCTCTTCAACTTCACCAACCTTGCTCTTGTCTGCTTCATCAGCACCTTAGTTCCATTTCTCTCTCTCCTTCCACCGCCTTCTTCCATCCTATGTTCAATCTCCTCAAATCCGTTCTCAGCCCTTTGCTCTCCCTCTGCCTCCTGCTCAACCATGCCTCCCTCTCACCCCTCTTGACACACTACAAACGTGATGCATGCATACTCAAACACAATCTCATTCATCTTCCTCAATCTATCTTACACCCTTGTTTTTGAACTCTGAAGCACCCCACACACCACTCCATCCATCCTCTCCCATACCTGGCCATTTCACTCTCCTCCTCACATCCTTTCCCTGCCGAAGTACAATCCTAGGACCTACAACACTGTGGTTTGCTTCCTGGCTGCTTCTCCCAGTTATCTTGCGCGCCGCCTTTTCGAAGGCACTGCGTTGTTGTACCCCTTTTCACACACCTTACGAATAAATCCATGGCATATCTGATCAAGGCATGTGGCACTGACCCAATAGCATTCTCCTAGTCCAGCCATACCACTGCAAAAAATATTTAATTGTGGACCATATTCTTGAACAGAGCATTGCAACTAACGAAGCAGATTTTCCTTCGCTATTAGGCACAATCTGGACAGGTCGCCACTCCGACCATTTCTTGGAGCACAGCTGTGCCACTGATGCTATTCCCCTTTTACCAGTGCAATGGTACTGATTTCGCCGACCTCAGGAGGATGGCAGGCTGAGTCAACCCCACCTGGTGTTAATTCAGCAGCCAACCAGGCTCAAACTCAGGACCCGAGGATTGCAAAAAATATATATACACAGTATATACAAGAACCAAAGGCAAAACAAATCTCCAATTCTCATAATCTCCACCACAATGATGAAGAATCAGAACATTACTACCCTTTTCTCTTTAACTTCATACTATAAATGATTTACAGCATACACAATTACATTCATTCATCATATTGCACCAACATGCTGAAATGAGCTATCAGTATGAATGTTGCTCAAGCCATCAGTATAAAAGTATCATAAACTTATAATTGCATATCTAAAGTTGTCTTCTCTGCTGCTGTGGATTTCTAATGAATGAAAATGTTAAAAATGTACCACCTTCAGTATGTGGGAAGTGTAGCATTGGAGGTGGGAGGAGGGGAAAGAAAGGACAAGGAGGGAGGATTATGCAAGAGATGGAAAATGAGTTTGGGAGGAAATAGAAAGAAGAGGTATGTTGGAACATGTGCCTTCTATGCAACACTACGGAAGATTGGGGGTGGTGGGGGAACTACAGCAAAAGACAGGTTTGGGATAATTCATACTTATACCTCTGCTGCCAAGTGGTCATATCTGGGCTCTGGAATTAAATTGCCAACACCATCCCAGCCAAGATCTTTATTTAATCTGGGTATGTGGCTCCAGGAAAGCTTTAATTATTTTTTGCCACCTCTGAAATCTGCTATCTCCGCAGAACAGGTTTAGCCTCAGGTCACAACTGATCTAGCAGGTTCTTTCAGTCACATGGCATGGTGTGGTATTAATGCCCCAAAGACATCAAAACTGTTGCTGTTGTTATTCATCAAATTAAAGTGTTTCGGATGCAAAAGGTACATTGCTATTGGGAGCAAACAGGGTCAGTGCATGGATCGCCAGATTTATCTCAACGGTAACATCGTGCTGAATTGGTGCTTGGGGTTTCCCACCTGGAATTAAACCACTGGGATACAAACTGATGAGATAAAGAACTCTATAGATTAATTAGCCTGGGAGGTAAATACTGTCAAAGGTGCAAAATTGTTTTTAAAAAAAACCAAACAAACAAAAAAAACGTATTGAGCAGTTTGCTCATAGTAATGAGTATTTTAAAGCTGTAGTTTTTCATAAATTGCATCTTGCATTTTAATGTAGCAATCTCTCGCTGTGACTAATAGATCACACACACACACACACACACACACACACACACACACACACACACACACACACACACACACACACACACACACACACACACACACACACACACACACACACACACACACACACACACACACACACACATCTATTGCAATCTGTAAAGTCCTCATATTAATTTATGAAGGCTGAAATTTCCTGTGGTTCTATTTTGTGCTTCTGATATAATTTCTGAATGTTTGATCATCTGAACTCCAAGATGGAATCCGTCAATTGCATTTCTTACAATAGGCCGTTTCCATAGCAACACTTTTCTACAGAAGCGAGTTTGTATTTGTTTTGAACTTTTCACTTTCACTGTGAATGATCAGTCGCTTTATGATTAAAGAACAATATACAATTTGCTCATTTTATGCAGTTTCAAAAGAATTAAACGGCCGAATAGAGCACAATTTTTTCGAAAGAGGCCAAGGTTTCGCCATGATATTCTTCCCAGCCTGAATCTTCATCATCATTCAGCATGATTTTTCTTTCTCCCCTTTGTGGTTGTCAGCTTCGCCTTCTTGCATATGGCAGTTTGGCTGCTGGGTAGCTATCATTTTGTTGGGGCACGACGATGCCACTGATGTTGTGCCCCCATACCAGAACACTGGTACTCATTTTCCCAACCTTAGAAGGATGACAGGTCAAAATGACAGGCTGAGTCAATTCCACCTGGTTTTAATTTTGCAGCCAACAAGGCTCAAACTCAGGACCCTAAGATTCCAAACCAGCCACCCTAACCCCAAAGACAACACCAAGCTGTGTCAGCTTCATAGATAGCAATGTATGCAACTGGAATGTCTAAATAGCCTGTGATTCTTCTCCTGCTCACGTTACGCAAGGTACATAGCCATATCAGAGGATTCTGTTTTTTTTCATAGGTCCTATTCTTCTTCTTCGTCGTCATCCTTCAGAGCATACAGAATTTGTTTTGAAAGAAAAACAAACCATCTTCCCTTTGTTCTCTTCAAATGCTCTCTAATCTGCAGTTTGCTCAATTCACACCATTAGCTGTTTCATTTCCTGATTTCAGGGGTGCCATTAATGTGTGTGTGTGTGTGTGTGTGTGTGTGTGTGTGTGTGTGTGTGTGTGTGTGTGTGTGTGTGTGTGTGTGTGTGTGTGTGTGTGTGTGTGTGTGTGTGTGTGTGGTTGGGGGGGGGGTATCAAGTACATGCTCAAGAAAAACCAAAGTATCAACAACCTTAATTTGGAAACCAATGGTTCTGACTATTGCTGGTCCCAAAGCCAAAGCAACATGCAGGCTATCATACCGAGCCACAAACATCTGCTGCTGGTAAAGGAATCTGTAGGAATAAAAATCTGTAGGATCATTCAACAACATCCGGACCAATTTTGAGGAAACAAAAGTAGAAATCAACGAGTTGGCTCTCAATCTGGTAAGCCAATAAAATACCTAATATTACCTTCCCTTCTGCATTTGGGTATGGCGACTGACTCACATCTATGTCGTTCAATGCTCTCCCTTCCATTTTCCTTTTTCTGTTGATGACTGTCTTGACCCTTTCTCAAACACCTTTCAGACTTCACATTTAAACTCAATTCCATGTCTGCTCTTACATACTTTCTGCACTGTTCGCTCAAAGAGGCATTTACTCGGCAATAATTTGAATTTCGAGCAAATTGTATTTTTATTTTTAGTTTTTTTAAAATGCAAACTGAGTTTTTTTGATGCAAACTGATTTCTAGCAAATTGTATGCTTAAAACTGAGTGAGGATAATAGAAAAGTTTGGTCATGTAGCGGGAAGAGAATCATGCGAAGCGACTGTTTAACCTGATCATAAATCCGCATTAGCAATTACTCATGACAATTAGAAACGAAATGCACACTTTATATCATGTTGCATTTCAACATGAAATTTTGGAAGATCAATTAATTAATTAAGGTTGCTGTTCCACTAAAAATTCCCAGTCTGAAAATGGTGGGCAAAACACAAACCCAGCTTTCACACCCAAGTATAGAAACGATTATTTGTATGAGCATCTCATTACATTTCAATGAGGATGATGGCTTAGTGGTATGCACACCTGCCTCGAAGCTTTCTTGACTGGGTTCGGTTCCCAACCCAGCTATGAACTGTCATCGTGGTGTTTTTCAGGTAGGGTGATTCATCAGTGTGTGTGCCATCATTGGATGGATGTAAATGGGCGTCCTGTCTTCCAGAATTTGTTGTTGGATGTTAAAGATCCTATAGTGCCCTTTGCAAATAGGAGGTGAGCCATTGCTGATACCATGGCCAAATTTCAAATTCTTTACCTAACTAGTTGAATATCAGGCCTGGCCAGGTGGTTTGTGAAGACTTTGGCCAAGCTTCCTCCAATCAACTCCACAATGTGGGATAACAGTGGCTGTGAAGAAGAAGAAGAGGAAGATGGAGGAGGAAGTAGCTGGAGGGATAGATGAAAATGGTCAGATTGAAAAATTAGGATGGGGGAGGGACATTAAAGTTCCAACACAGATAAGTGATTGTTTTTTTTATCTACTCCCCTCCTTTTGACTTTTTCACAGCACATTGCTTTAATGAACTGTCCACGAGATGAATAAAGGAAAAAAAACTTAAGAAGGAGCTTGCCAATAAAACTGCCATTTTGTGCAATTAACAGCATTTGCATTGGGTTCCAAATGCTTCAACATTACTAGCTATTGGACATGTGTTGTTTCTTCATCTATCTGCTGAAAGAATATCACCCTTTCCTAACCCAAAGCTTTGTACCCCACTTTGGGTGAACCTTCACAAGGCTTGATGGGTCTGGAAACCCTTAACCATTGTGAGCGATTTCTGTAAACTCTATTAAAAGTTTTGAAATCTGCTTTACTACTCCCTCATTTAAATTACTCTGCTTGGATAACACAACGATAAGTTTAATGCATTCAAACTTTTGATTCCATGTGCGTGCAAAGATAATTCTGAATTTGAACTTGCATCATTCCGGCTATGATTTCGATGAAGTGTTGTAAAATACTTCCAGGTTAAAATAATAGGACGGTGCATAATTTAGAGGCAACAATTCACAAATGGAATTAATTATGGTACAAAAAAGTACAGTCCACCGAAGACTTCTTTAAGTTCAGGCCTGTCAAAACATATTCGAGCAAGAATAGTGCACGGGATTTTGTCATCAAACATGAAGCAAAGATGGATCAGGACATCAGAATGATGATTTGCAGGTATCCAGGCTCATAAAAGAGTGAGACAACATGGGGGCAAGGGGTTAACAGTTAGAAAGTTGGTCAAAGGGGAAAAGTGTATGACAATGCATGGATGCACAACTGCACGAGAAGAGGAGAAAAACTCAGTGGTAGGAATAGAAGAGACTATGAGATGGCAGTGGACAGCAAAGTTGAAGGCCTGGATGGAATAAAATGAGACTACAGACTCTGGAAAATGGTGTCACGCGTGAGAGAAGACCGGAAGAATAAATGGACGAGACCATTAAGTTGGGATTTGAAGAAGGAAAGAATGTGAGGGTTTCTGGTAGAACATGTGCAACCTCAAGCAGCAAGGGTTTGGTGGAGAGGTGAGTCGGCAGGAGGAGCAAGACCAAAGTAAAAGATTGCAAGGTCAACAACCTGTCTGCAGTAAATGAGAAGCTGACCCTGGCACTCTGCTTCCTGAAGTAAAATGCCAATGACAAGTAATGCCTACAACTCCACAGCCTGAAGCAGTACAAAACAGGAAGTTGCAGCAACAACCTAAAAAGGGGAGCCATATTCCATCGCATAAAGTTTGGTTTAACATTGCCAAAAGTTCACAAACTGTTAGCCAAGTATTATTAGTACAATGACTTTGTGTCAATACAGAAACTGATGTTCTTTTCAGAGGTAACTAATAGAGAATGGGAGGTCCTCCTCCTTCATATGCAGCACAAGACTGCAAGTAGCATCATTGGCTGGGGGTGCTGGCCCTGTTACCATTACACTGGTGCTTATTTTGCCAACCTCAGAAGGATGAATAGGCTCAATCAACCCCACCTGATGTTAATGCAATGGATCAACAGGGGATTGAACTCAAGACCTTTGAATCTTAAGCTAACCACCTTAACTGTTAAGCAAACACCAAGCTTCAGGATGGGAGGTTAAAACATACCAGTAATGGAACGGCAATGAAAGTGAAAACCGATACTACCCAGCTTCTACATTCCATCTATTATTTGGAGTGCAGAGCAAGAAAAATCTAAGGATTTTACCAGAAGTATACCCTCAGCCAATCTACTATTTTCCAATACTGTATCCTTCGGTATTCTACTGAAGCAAAAAATAAATAACCCAAATGAAGGTTTGGTTTACTCTGAGGAAGGAGAGGGTTACATTTCTCTCAATATGTTTCAGCTGATGATTTGAATGAAGTCTAAGAAAAAAAACAAGAGGACAAAAGCCTGTTTGCTGTCGGAAGGAAAAATGCTCTACACCTGAACGGGCTGGCAGGAAGACCGAGAGGTATGCACACTTGTCTCTGAGCCATCTCACCTGGGTTCAAAACTCTATCCAGCGGCAAACTGTCATCCTGGTGTCTCAGAGGCAGGAAAAGGCATCAACATCTGCGCCATCCCTTGGATAGACGTTAAACCGACTTCCGTTTAGGGGATTTTTCCACATGTAGGTCAAATCTTCCGGTTCTGAGTTTGGAGCATTGGCAGGTCTCATTGGGGGCTCCAAGCTGACGATCTCAAAGTTAAGTTTCCGGTTGTTATCTGTCTCGTTTTAACTGTTTATTTTCTCACCCACATGTTACTGGGTGTTCCGAGTTCGGTTTTGTTTCAAAAATCGTGCTATTTTGTGAGATTACGTCGAACTTATTTTACTGGGTGCGTGAGGCCGATCCTTGAGGCTTGAGGCCGACCCTTTGTTCCCCTCGGTGTACGATCATGTTTATTTGTTTTTTCTCCCCATTATCATCAATTTCTATCTTTCCCACTTTCTTAACATCCCCCATCCCAATGGATCACTCTATTTCTTATCTAAAAAAAATAAAAATAAAAAAGGCGACCTTTCTCCGATTCTTCTTCTTCTTCTTCATCCCCTCTTCTTCTTCCTCGATTTTTTCAACAACACTTCCTTGAACTAATCTGTTGAAAACTCTCTCAAACATTAATAATAATAACAAAAACAATCTCTTATAATGCTTCATCTTCCTCTTTCACACATGTGGTACTCTTTAATGTATCAGAATGCACTACTCTTCTGCTATTTAAGCAGACTGCTCTCAATTCGACCTTTCCTTCATACCTTGCCGAAAAAATCCAATTGTTACAGCGTTTCTTCTCTCCATTCTCTGAATTCGCCTTCATTGCATCCCTCAAGAATGTGTTTAATCGCATAACTGACCAAAAACTTTTTAAAACCCCAGTTTGCTATGAATGTTCACTTTCCATCAACAATTATTTTTTTCCAACATCAGTGCCACTCACTTCTCTCACCCCTCACTCTCAAAGCAACCATCCCACTCTTCTCCCTCCAAGCCTCCCTCTCACCTCTCTCAAAAACTCCCCCCCTCACCTTTCTCCCACCATTCATTCCCCTCATTCATCCTTCCAAAAGTTGCCCGCTCCCATCCACAAAGCTGCCTCCTTCCACTGCCCTCTCACCTCAGTCTCATCACTCCACCTCCTCAAATCCTCAACTGCCTTCTTCACCCTCTCTTGTCCTCTCCCCCAGCACCACAGAGCCTTTTCGCCTCCTCATTCGGCCCCCTCCCCGAGCTATTCCGCAATCCCACAC
The DNA here is from genome assembly GCF_056783735.1 of Eptatretus burgeri. Lineage (NCBI taxonomy): Eukaryota > Metazoa > Chordata > Myxini > Myxiniformes > Myxinidae > Eptatretus > Eptatretus burgeri. The sequence continues at coordinate 34,704,943 of NC_140977.1, read as the reverse complement.
ACTCTTGCCCCAACACTCCTTACCTCCCCCCTCATCCTACCCTCCCACTCCCCCTGCACCCAAAACCTCTTCCCCTACCTCTTCATTAAAAGTATGGACCTCAAATATTCGGGGCCTTCCCTCAAACCTTTCAGATCTTTCCATACAGGTTGCCACTGACAAACCAGACATAATCTGCCTAACAGAAACTTTCCTCCCCCAAGACGTGTCTGATTCCCAAGTATCTCTCCCTGGTTACTCCCTCCTCCGGTTTGACAGAACTACGCCTCGCCCTGGTGGAGGAGTTGCTCTCTTCATCAAAGACTCAATTCCTCACTCTCCATGCACTGCTCTCACTCCCCCACACCCCCAGGAATACCTCTGGCTACAGCTTCCGCTCAACTCCCACCTCATGTTTATATGTGTACTGTACCGTCCACCTAACAGTGATGACTCCATCTACACCTCACTATCTGAAAACATGGACCAACTTCTATCTTCTAATCCAAACTCTCTCTTCCTCATATGTGGCGACTTCAATTGTCATCATGCCAGTTGGCTCGGTGTGGGTACCTCTCTTACCTCTCATGGCGCCTTAGAAAAAGCTTTCTGCGACTCATTGGGACTGACTCAATCGGTCAACTTCCCCAACCGGATCTCAACCAATGGTACTCCATCTCTTCTGGATCTGATTTTGACAAATTTCCCTGACAATATCTGCTGCTCTGCCTCCACTCCAATCGGTTCTTCTGACCACGTCCTTATCAAAGTGGACATCTCTCTGGCTGTTATCAGAGAACCACCTCACCACCGTCGAGTCTAGCATTTCACTCAAGCCGACTGGCAGGGTCTCCAAGCAGCCCTCAAACTTATAGACTGGTCTCCTATCGCTACTTTCTCCAACATCAACTCATCCTGGGAATTCTTTCAAAGAAACTTGCTCTCCCTCATGCACAGATTTATCCCCTCTCATCTTCAGTTGTCTTACCCTTCCTCCCGCCCTTGGTTCACTGAAGCTTGGGGTGAGGCAGTTGTCCTGAAACAACTTGCCTTTGCCTCATGGAAAGCAAACCCAACTGAGGGCAATCTCAGTTCTTTCCATAAAACTCAGAACAAGTGTGTATCTACCCTCAGGAGAGCCAGAAAACAACATCTTTCTCATCTCAAGTCTGAACTCTCAAACCTCCCCACCTCCTCAAAATCCTGGTGGCATCTAATCAAATCTGTTTCTGGTGTATGTTCCCCCTCCATCCCCTCCCTGACCTCAAATGGCAGCACTGCTGATAACGCACGTGAAAAAGCTGAATGCCTAAACTCGGTGTTTGCAGCTAAATCTTGTGTCCAAAACCCATCACTTTCTCTACCCACCTTACCCAGTTGCACCCAACGGTCCCTGGACTCTGTGTCCTTTTCTCCTGACAAGGTGGAGAGCTTGCTGTCAAACCTCGACTCAGATTCTGCAACCGGTCCAGACGGCATTAGCCCACATGTCCTCAAAGCCTGCTCTTCTGCTCTTGCTCACCCTCTCTCTGTTCTATTCACCCTCTCATTTGCTCAAGGCCATCTGCCTTCTGCTTGGAAATCAGCAAACATCACTGCCCTGCACAAAAAGGTGCAAAAACATATCCCTGCAACTACAGACCAATCAGCCTTCTCCCAATCATCAGCAAGGTTATGGAATCCATCATCGCTTCAGACATCAAATCCTTCCTCTTCTCCAATGGCTTGATTTCTGATCATCAATTTGGTTTAAGACCAGGTTACTCTACCCTGGATATGCTGCTTCTGCTCTCCCAACAACGGATGGAAGCCCTCAATGCCAGACAGGAAATCCGAGCCGTATCCCTGGATATATCACGTGCTTTTGACACAGTCTGGCACCCTGCCCTGCTCACCAAACTCTCTTCCTATGGTATCCAAGGCCATCTCCACCCATGGCTCGCAGACTTCCTCTCCTGTTGCAGTCAACGTGTGGCCCGAAATGGAGTTCTTTCATCCCCCCCTTCCTGTCCTGGCTGGAGTTCCTCAAGGTAGCATTCTGGGCCCTGTTCTCTTCTGGTTTTCTTCAATGATCTCTCCGCCTCTCTGGAAAATCCTCTATATCTCTTTGCTGATGACTGCACCCTCTGCCGTACCATCGGGAATCCCTCAGACGGCCAAGCAGCAGCTTCTTCGCTCACTGCAGATCTGGATAAAATCACAAACTGGTCCAACAAGTGGAACATGTCTTTCAATCCGGACAAATCTCACATTCTCACTATGTCTCTTCGAAAAGGACCGTTTAGACCCCCCCCCCCATCCACTTTCTCAACAATCCTCTGGAAGAAGTCCTTTCTTTCAAGCTGCTGGGTCTCACTATCTGCCATGACCTTTCCTTGGAAAGCCACATTTCAAACCTCGCCTAAAAGTCAGTCGAGACTGGGAATCCTCCGTCGTGCAAGGTCCTTCCTCGGCCCACCTGAGCTCCTGACCACTTACAAAGCTTTTGTCTGCAGCCTGATGGAGTACTGCTCTCCACTCTGGGCTGGTGCTCCTGCCTTCCACCTTTCTCGGCTTCAAGCTGTAGAAATCAAGGCATTTCGGATCATTGGCATCTCCCGCAATGAGGCTGAGTATTTGGGCCTCTCACTCAATCACCGCAGTTTGGTCGGTGGTCTTTCTGTCTTCTACCATCTCCTCTCCAGCCTCGCCCCCCCTGCTCTCTTTGCGATTTGTCCCCACCACATTTCCGCAGGGCGCTCAAGGTCCGCCAACAACCCCCTTCTGGTAAAACGACCAAAATCACGAATCACTGCTCACCTTCACTCATTCATTCCTCATTTTTCCCGCCTTTGGAATAAACTCCCTCACTCTATTCATTCCCATTCTTCCCTCCAGGCCGTCAAAACAGCTGTTCACCACCACCCCCATCCATCCTCGATCTTTTCTACCCCCGATAATCCACCTAAGCCCACCTCCTTCAAATTCCCTGCTTTCCTTCCTGAAAGTCCCTGTTATGTCCATCTTCTATTCCCCATGTTCCCCGTCCTATCCCTCTCCCTTCCACAGATCTCCTAATATCTCTGTTCCCCACTATTTTGTCCTTCCCACTCCATCCCCTCCTGTCTCATGCCCCCCTTGATGTGCGTTGTGTGTTAGCTCTCATACGAGCCTCGACAAGGTATACAAAAAAAAATCTGCCCCTTTAACCTCATTAAAACTAAGTTTTCAAAACCAGATTTGTTGCATTTTCTATTATTCCCTCATCCGTGTGTTGCTGTTATGTCCCGTCCAATATTCCATGTTAGATCGTACCTTGCTTGTGCTATATTTGTCAAATTTGTTTTTATGTTACTGTCCAAGGCCGACAGAAGCCACTCCTCAGATAGAAACAAAATATGATGCGTCCTTTTTGTCCCTACATTAATTGTTCTGCTTTTATTCCTAAATATTTTACTTCCATCTCCTCAACATTTAATTGTTCTATTTCTCCTCCTTGCTTCAGAAATAGAAAAAAACAATTTCAATTTTTTTTTCACTCCACAGCAATCTCATTTGATCTACTTGAATTTCCTTCTGCCTCTACTTCCTCTTCTTCATTTCCCCCTTTTCTCAATATCTCCAAACTGAATCATCATTGACTAAAAATGGTTCTTCCTTTAAAAGCACTTATAAAAACATTTTCAAATGCCTCATTCTCCTTATTTCTCCACTCGGAGTACTCCATGTGTTCTTATCCATCACCCTGATCTATTTAGCTTCTTATTATTATTATTCATGAAGAATATTTTCCAAAACTGTCTGAAAGCACTTACTCCACCAACCATTCCCCAACACAAACAGCAGCACCCTTTCTCTGGGCCTTCAACAAAAAAATCTTACCTCCCATCCCATGATCATTATCTCTGTTTGTCTAATTTGGGAATTTTGAATCAGCGTCCCTCCACTTCATGTCCCTTCTTTCCACTTTACCCCCACCCCACCTCTTCAGAGCTTTATGTTCCCCCCTTTCTGCATCTCACCTCACCCCAGCCACTCAAACCTTCCCCACACCCCACTCAAACCTTCCCCACACCCCACTGACTCAAATCTCCCCCCCCCACTACACCCAGCCTTGTCCTGCACCCTCCCAACACCTCCCCTCCCTGTCCCTTCCTGGGTGGACTTCAATCATCCAAGTTCTCTGATCCAACCTGAAAGATCTCTCAATCCAGGTTTCTGCCGATAAACCAGACATGATCTGTTTAACAGAATCCTTCCTCCCACAGGACATCCTTGACTCATTCGTGTCCCTCCTGGCTATTGTCGCCTGCGATTTGAGAGGCCTGAACCCCGCCTCAGTGGTGGAGTTGCACTTTACATCAATAACTCAATTTCTCACTGCCCTTGTTCTGAACTTACACCTCCCAACCCCCAAGTGCATCTCTGGCTGCACTTTCCCCTCCACTCCCACCTCTTGTTCGTTTGTTTATTGAACCATCTTCCAAACATTGACTCCATTTAAATCCATCTCAGACAACATGGACCAATTTTTAATCACTCATCCCAACTCTCTCTTCCTCATATGTAGTAATTTCAATTGTCATCAAGCAACTTGGCTCGGTGTTGGTACCTCTATCACCAGCCATGGCATTTCAGCAAAGGACTTCTGTGACTGCATGGGACTGACTCAATCTGTGAATGTCCAATCCGGATTTCTCCCATTGGCAAATCCTCCCTTCTGGACTTGGTGACGACTAACTTTCCTGCAAATCTCCTGCTCTTCCTCTGCTGCAATTAGTTCATTTGATTATTGGTTCACGAGTCAGTAAGTGACCACTATATTCGTTAAGGGTGTGTGTCTGTCTGTCTGTCTGTCCCGAGCATAGCTCCGTGGGTTTTGATCCGATCATGATAAAATTTGAGTGGGAGGTTTGTATCATGATGTAGTTGTGTTTTCCTGAGAATGGGCGTGCTGCACCCATTCTGGGCAGAGCCACGCCCAAAAAACATGTTTTTAGGGGGTAGCCGGTTTCAAGTTAAATCTTCTCCGAGGGGGTTTGTCGAATCTGGCAGGGGTTTTGGTATTTGGTTAGCCCAATGGCACCTGCATAGCTCCACGGAGCTCGATTTTTCATTTTCGTCCCAAGGTCAAGGTCACAAGGTCACGAACTTAGAAAATGTCAAAAAAATCAATAAATTGGGCATCGAGCTCTGAGGCTTTTCAACTGTTTTGAATGGAAGTTGGTATGCAAGTAGTGCTCTTCGAGTACTACAACTTTCATCATTTACGTTTTTCCCGATTCCCGCCAGTTTGCCCGTGGCGTCCCCTCGAAGGTCAAAAAATAAAAAAGGCGAACCGTGTACATTGCTCGTGAACCATCGCCGTCTCCAGACTTGTTTGCTTGTGAAAGTCAACACCTCTCTGGCACTTCACAAAGAGCTGCCCCATTGCTGGTGAGCCTGGAAGTTCACTCAGGCAGGTTGCCAGGGACTGCACACAACCCTCAGACTAACACACATCCCTGAGTCATGAGTGGATGTGTTGTCTCAACAGATGTCAGGAGGGTACATTTGTGGCACTTGACATCAAAGCTGCATTTGATAGAGTATGACACAAGGGAATGCTTGCTAAACTGGATGCTAATGAAGTCGGAGAGCAGCTGTTGTAGTGGTTATTCAGCGACTTGATAGGCAGACGTATCTAGGTAGTGGTCAATGACCAAAGATAAATCAACTCCAATTAATTATTGGGCCCACCTTGTTTCTTGTAAATGTTAATGACCTGTGTGACAACTTGCATAATCCAACCTGCCTCTGTGCTGATAATAGTCCCATCTACTGCCTGTTGTATGAAAAGAATGCCACCATTTCTCTGAAGGAGGATTTACAGAAGATTTCCGAGTGAGGGAAGAAATGGAATGTCATGTTTGCTACTGAGAAATGCAAGGTCATATATCTCACGAGAAAACTAACTAGTGAGCAGCCTCCAGAGTTATTCATGGGAGGCAAACCCTTGCAGCGAGTGCATGAGCTGGATACACTTGGAATCAGGTTCACCCTGAGCTGGGGCTTCCAGTCACATGTGAACTCCATTTCCATTAGAGCTGGACAAAAAGTGAGTGTCCTTTGTAGAATTGCTCCATATTTGGATCCACCTGGTCAAGCCCAAGTGTATAAAGCTCATGTCCGGCACACAACTGAGTATGCTCCTCTCGCATGGATGTCTGCAAGTACCCTGCGTCTCAGCAATCTGGATGATATTCAGCGTCGTGCTGTATACATTATCGAGCCCCCTGCACAGGAATTGAAGAATGACTCTCCACAACACAGGATAACTGTAGCAGATCTGGGTCTGATGTGTACATTACACATAGAGGAAACTCCAGCACATCTGAATACCATGTTACCTCCATCATAGACTCCATGAAAGTCCACTGGAGCAAGTGCCACCTTTAGAAGTTATGCTCTGCAGGGTCTTACTGACAAGACGGAGAGTGGTTACTGGTCACTTGCTCAGTATGATCGATCTTGTATGCCTGCAATAATACTTGGGTGATACAGCCTACAGTAACAGATGCCACTGTGGATCACCAAACAACATCTGGGACTAAGGCTTTCTGCTCCAGAGCAAACAAATATCTTCAAGCCTAATATACTAATCATATTGTTGGTTCTTATTTCATTTGCACTTTTGATATTTGGGTTTCATGGCATGAGTGGGTACAGATTGCTGTGTTTAAGTGCTTTTTCGTAAAAACAAAACAAAACAAAACAAAAAACTAAATTGACTCCATTTCTTCCAGAGAATAAAATAGAATTATAGGAAATACAAGAACCAGCAATGTAGACATAAAAATGATGAAGTAATGTTGTGAGACTCGCCTGAGTCACACAAACTTGCGGTACAAGACAACTTTTGATCTCAAAACAGAACTTGCTACCTATCTGATGCTTGGGTGAGAAAAGGACAGTTCAGCAAAGTGGAAAGGAAATGATGTGCAATGTTGCATTATTACCTCCACCACTGAAGGTGGACGGAGATCGTTTTCACCACTGTTTGACTGTTTGGCATTTGGAGAAAACATTTTTTTGCCAAGTATGTTAGTCTATCACATGATTTTTGGCCACGGTTTTCAATCAATAGTTCTGAACGTTTATGAGTATGTCGGCGATCGGCCAAAAAAAAAATATATGAATAATTTTGGTGAAGATCTGAATCTAGATCTGGACACAAATTTTTATGTCATTCTTCACCATTGAGAGATCAGGAGAAAAACTATAGATGGCACAATATCTCAAAAAGTTATTCAAACCTCCATAGACAGGAGCATCCAGTTTATCAGCCGCTATTCAAACCTCCATATACACGAGCATTCAGTTTACCAGACATTATTCAAACCACCATATACATGAGCATACAGTATACCAGCCGCGATTCAAACCTCCATCCACACGAGCATACAGTTTACCAGACATTATTCAAACCTCCATATACACAAGCATACAGTTTACCATCCACTATTCAAACCTCCACATGCATGAGCATCCAGTTTATCAGCCGCTATTCAAACCACCATCTACACGAGAATACAGTTTACCATCCGCTATTCAAACCTCCATATACATGAGCATCCAGTTAATCAGCCGCTATTCAAACCTCCACATACATGAGCATACAGTTTTCCAGCCACGATTCAAACTTCCATATACAGGAGCATACAGTTTACCATCCGCAATTCAAACCTCCATAAACATGAGCATCCAGTTTATCAGCCGCTATTCAAACCTCCATATACATGAGCATACAGTTTTCCAGCCGCTATTCAAACCTCCATATACACGAGCATCCAGTTTACCATCCACTATTCAAACCTCCATATACACGAGCATCCAGTTTACCATCCACTATTCAAACCTCCATATACATGAGCATCCAGTTTACCATCCACTATTCAAACCTCCACATACATGAGCATCCAGTTTACCATCCACTATTCAAACCTCCATATACATGAGCATACAGTTTACCATCCACTATTCAAACCTCCATATACACGAGCATCCAGTTTACCATCCACTATTCAAACCTCCACATACATGAGCATCCAGTTTACCATCCACTATTCAAACCTCCAGTTTACCACCCACGATTCAAACCTCCATATACACGAGCATATACTTTACCATCCACGATTCAAACCTCCACATACATGAGTATCCAGTTTATCAGCCGCTATTCAAACCACCATCTACACGAGCATACAGTTTACCATCCGCAATTCAAACCTCCACATACAGTTTACCATCCGCTATTCAAACCTCCAGATACAGGAGCATCCAGTTTAACATTCACTATTCAAACCTCCGGTGTACCATCCACTATTCAAACCTCCAGAAACATGAGCATACAGTTTGCCAGCCACTATTCAAACCTCCAGTTTCCCACCCACTATTCAAACCTCTATATGCACGAGCGGCCTGATTTTTCTTCAGGGAGCCCAGGATGGGGGAGCCGAAAGTCCAAGGAGATCAGGGTTCAAAGGGTTAAACTTTATATGGAGTTGAAGGCCATTTTAATCCAAACATTGCCTTACAGTTAAAAATATTGATCGATTATGATGAACGTGGGATGTCTTTAAGCAAAGAAAATGGAAATTGAAGCGATACATCATTTCACCATCATCACTGGGAACCAAAGCACCTTCATATTCAGTTTAATTCTGCCACCCACCACCAAGTGGAGAACATTTATATTCATTTAAAAGCAATTCAAGGATAACCATTTCATGCCCAGGTAATCAACAGCTTAAGAAATAATACCAGTCTCAAGATTATAATCACTCGATCAAGTGAGCTTGCTGAAGACCTACTCCAAATTACTATGGCTCCTTGTTGCCAGGCAAAAATAAGTCATAAGAAAAAACGCCTTCTTATTTGAGTGCTCAAAACTTAACAAAACTAATTCATACTTAATGAGCAGTCCCACATTACAGCCACACTTCAAACAGATACTTCCTGAGTCTTGAAAGTGAATTTTAAACCTCTTTAATCTGTCTTTTACTCACTAACTATCTGCATTGCTGTTCAGTTCGTTGATTGAGATCTTCACTTACGAAAGAAGCTCGCATCATGATTGCAGTGTCCACCTCCGAAGAACCGATGGGGGGGGGGGGGGGAAAAAAAAAGAGATGGATCGACCGATCGCAAATGGCCTGGACTTATTGCATGCCTGTGTCTGGCTGTGGCAAATTAATTTCAATGCCGATTAATTAGAAGTTTTTCTCCCCACTATAAGCATTTAAACTGGGTTGTTCATTTAATTGGTGATATTTCACAGTACGTAGACATGAAAGGAAATACGGTGTCTGCGGCATAACAATCATTAATATCTAATGGGTATGACCGACATAGAAAGCAAATCAAACTTTGAAAATTGCAAAATGGGTGGCGAGGTGCTTGAAAGCGATCCATTTCCAACAGATTGAACGGTTGGGGTGTTTGGGGAACATTACATTTTGTCAATGCCAGTGTTGGTCTGCTGCGTCAGTGAACAATTCAAACAATAGGTTGAATCAATTAAAGGTTGGCACGGGTATTCTAAAGTAAAGCTGATGCTTTGTGCGCTAGCCCTTGTCATTTTGTGTGCTCGCCCTTGCAAAACGTGAGTAAGAGCCCACGCTGATTAGCATATCTCTTTTTGTCAACCTACAGCTAATAAAAAACCTATCACAAGACAGAAATACTTTGCTCTTTCCAAGAAAGAAAATTAATTTATTTTAAAGCAAAAAAAAAAATAAAAACTTTGTATTTACAACCGTTTTTATATGCTGTATCGAGGAGAAACATATCTGTAATGATCACAAATGCGGTTCGGATCGAGTCGGCTGAGGTATGCAGTTGTGATTCTGATGTACCATACTCTGCTGCAGAGTGATTACTTGGCAAGGGTTGTGCTGGGTGGTTTGCCATTGCCTTCCCAGCAGTCGTGAAGTAAGGAATTTAGAATTTGTTCAGGGTACTGGCGATAGCTCACGTACTCTTCGCGAAGGACACTGTAGAATCTTTAATGTTCACAAACTAATGCAGCCAGACCAGACACCGAGTATATGTCCATCCGAGGGACGGCATACACATTGATGTATCAACCTGCCTGTGAAACACCAGGATGATAGTTTATAGCTGGGTCTGGATTCAAACCCAGGCTAGTCAACTTAGAGGGGAGTGTGTACCTCCAGGCCATCCTGTCAACCCAAAGAATGCAATACTTGCAATAAAATCCCAGGAATTAAACTAGTAAAATAAGATTTCTCAACAATGATTAACCTGAAAAGTACAACAAACAAACACAAGTAATTAATCCATGAAACAATGCAAGTTTTCAAAGTTGGTCTCTTTAATTGCATTAAAGCTGCACGTTTCGAGGAATGATTGCTACATTAATAAATACAAACTTTTTTTTGCAACTCCAGCTTATTTCTATCGTTGTGTTTATTTCTCACCTCCTCGTCTTGTGAAAATAAAGATAAAGTGCTTACAGAACGAAAAATTCCTGCTGTAGGAAGGCAAGACAAAGCTACTTCATATGCTCCTGTGCTCGCAAAGCAAGAGCTTTCATTTTGTGAGGCGAACAAATGGTCCTAATTTCCTAAAATTTACAAGATCCATCTGTGTCTTTTGGGATATTGGCCGAAGAAATGAGGTTGACGTTGAGCGATGCTCAAAAAGTACAATGGACAAGATATACTCGCAAAGATAGTTATATTTTTGATTTTCAATAACGAAGTACAGAAAAATCATATATATATATATATTATACTTAATTACTTCGGACCCAATGTGCTCATAGTGCAGCAACAACATTCCTCCATCTTATTCGGTCTTGAGCAATCCTCTCTACACACTTCCGGGAAATTCTCCTTTCTAATTGAAGTAACTTTTCAGCAGTTCTCCTCCATTTATTTCTTGGTTAACCCCACTGGTGTGGGTGATTCACCAATAAGCAATAGTTAAAAAAACATGGCTTCCTAAGTCAAATGCCCCTCTTGCTCTCTCATGATATGTCCTACCCATCGCCATCTTTGTTATTTGGCCTGTGCTACAATACCTCTCTTTCTCAAGCCCTCCTTATTTCCTACTTTCTTCCCCTATTTGGCCAGAAATCTTGAAAATCCTCAAAAATCTATGGTGGAAGACTTTCAGTTTGTGTTCCATTTTCTTGCTAATTTCCATCTTTCTGTGCTGTGTAATAACACTATGCCTGGTGTTGGCTTAATGGTTAGGGTGGTCGGCTCGGGATTCTAACGTCCTGAATTCAAATCCTGCTTTGCTGTTGAATTAATACCAGGTGGGGTTGACTCAGCCTGTTATCTTTCTGAGGTTAGCAAAATGGCGAAATGCGTAACAGCTTGCTGGGATCATCGAAACATTTGAGTATCCTGTGTTGGCGTGTTGACCTGTCCAGGATTGTGCCCAATAGCTCAGGAAACTGCTTTGGCAGCACCAATGCTTTGTACAGAGTATGGTCCCAATTAATTTGTATGGATAATAACATTGAGTTTTTGTTGCAATTTAATTGTTTGTTCTTGGTTTTTCGTGATAGTTGTCTGAAATTCCAGATCGTTGATGAAGAGTTGAACATTGCTTGATGTTTTGCAATTCCAGTTAATAGATCACTTTCATGATCCCCTTGTTTATCGATAACTGATGCGAGATAAATGAACCTATCAACTTCCTCCACTTCCTCTCCATCAATCACAATCTTCTTTTTATCATCAGTATTTATCCTCATTACCCTCACCGAAGGAGAGGGGATTGCGTTTGGGTCCGTTTGTTTGTCTGTCTGTCTGTCTGTCTGCCCGCACTGAACTTTCGTGTTTTTCTCCGCAACCACTTGTCGGGTTAATACCAAAAATTTTCACCAAAGGTGCGACTACTCATGTAGAATGTTTCAATCATAGCTATGACATCATAGGTCATGTGGTGTGGCAGCCATGCTGGAAAAACAGAAGAAATTTGGACCACTGAATATATATATATATATATATATATATATATATATATATATATATATATATATATATATATATATATATATATATATATCTCTCTCTCTCTCTCTCTCTCTCTCTCTCTCTCTCTCTCTCTCTCTCTCTCTCTCTCTCTCTCTCTCTCTCTCTCTCTCTCTCTCTCTCTCTCTCTCTCTCTCTCTCTCTCTCTCTCTCTCGCAGCCTGTAACTGCTGGTTGCATCATTGGTTGGGATGCCGCTGATGCAGTGTCCCCCTTACCAGTGCACTGGTACTCATTTTGCCGACCTCAGAAGGATGACAGGCTGAGTCAACCTCCTGGTGTATTAATTCAGCAGCCAACAGGGCTTGAACTCAGGACCCAAGTGATCCAAAGCCACCACCCTAACCACCAAGCCAACACCAGGCTTACTGAATCTCTGAAACCACACCAAAGAAAAAATTGAGACTTGGCATACGGAAAGGGAATTTGGATTTTGAGGGAATGTGTTTTTTTTTTTTTTATAACATCATCGGTGCCTTCATTATGACGTCATAATTGCATATGAAGAACGCAACATCCGATCAGTGTGAAAATTTTTGAGGGTCATCTCAGGATAAAATAGTCCACAGAAAAAAAATAGATGATGTCATTCATCACGTTATTTGGAAGCCAGATTGTTTAAAAGAAAAAAAAGCACTTCAAAAATCTCTCTGAAAATGCCAAACAGATCGAGGCAAAACTTTACAAGAATGACCGCCTATCCATGTGGGACAAAAGGTTCATGCATATGATGTCATCGGTCACATGGTTTGGCAGCCATATTGGATTTAACCTAAAACCTATCAAAATCTTCTTCTCCAGAACGTCTGGAGCAATTGAGGGGAAACTTCACATAAATGTTCCCCAAGAAATGTGTGTACAAGTTTGTGAAGGAATAATTGATGGGTCACATTGTTTGGCAGCCATATTGGATTGAAGAAAATATTAAATAATGTTTTCTCGAGAACCACTTCATCAATCGACATGAAACTTCAAATATATGATCTCGTAGTGGTGAGGAATACATGTTTCCAATTTCAACTTGATTGGATATATGGTCTGACGGTCAGAATTATTTAATTTTTTGATGTGGGTTCTTTTTTATTTTAAATGAGACACTTAGCTGTGCCTGGATGGGTTTGAGGGTGGAGGAGAAGCAGCTGAAATGCAAATCCTATTCAGGTTCCTCCTGATGACTTCATCTTTGCTTTTTGCTTGTTTGGGTTCCTTCTGATTACTCCAATGCAGGACTGTACCTATTTGGTCTTCCTTTTCATTTGAATTGAATTTATTTTAATCCCATTCCAAATTCAATTAAATAATGGGTAGTAATTTTTTTTTAAAACATCATGAGTCAGGGTCAGGTGTCGGATCAAAGCGGGGTTGCATCAAAGTGGGACGTCTTGGAACCCAGTCATTACTGACAGCAGTTATAAAGTGGCAGTTCTAATTATGTCTCTTATTAATTGCGTAACACACCAGTACACAAATGGCACACAAAATACACCACACAAAAGCAATCATGGTGAGGGTCTGCAATCTCTGATTGCTCTTTTTCTTGTTTATATTTTCATTTCTGGATGTTGTCTGATGACTGATTTATTTTTTTTGTGTGTAATGGCTTCGATGTCATTCAGCACACCAAATTTAAGCTTTCTACATCACCCAGAAGGTACCAATCTTTAATATCAGTCAGTGGGTCAGTGAATGAGTCAGTCAATAGTAAGGAGCTATATATATATATATATATATATATATATATATATATATATATATATATATATATATATATATATATATATATATATATATATATTACACACATACACATATAAAGCTCTTTCTAACCACGAACTGACTGACTCACTGACTGATATTCTGGGTGACATGAAAGCTAAAAGTTTGCGTGCCAATGGACATCAAAGCTGGTACACTGGAAAAATTCACAGAATGGTCGGACAACGTCCATAATTTAAAATATAAATAAATGAAAAATATATATGGAAAAAAATTCAGTTTAGTGAACCAAGAGAATGGGGAAGCATGGTAATTTTGCATGCCGACAGAAATTGAAGCCGACACACCAAGAAAAATGACAGAACCGTCGGACAGCATTCACAAATAAAAACATAAATAAACTAGAAGGGCACCCGGTAGAGCGCATACCTTCGCCACGCAATGCCTGATCCAGACATATCGGGTCCAATAAAATTTTGAAATATCATG
>NC_140977.1:34648231-34678231 GCF_056783735.1 Eptatretus burgeri | reverse complement strand
AACATAAAGAATCCTTAGAAATGCCTTCACTCTCTCCTCCATTTATTGAAGAAAAAATAAAATGAAAAACTTGAATTAAAATGAATATCTTGTCGATGTCAATAGTCTTGTTGAAAATATTGCAAATAGACTTGTCAATTCTTTGTTTTCCTCCTCGGTGGGTTGTTATTTTCTGTAATACCACCAATCTTTTTTAATCTCACTGGTTTCCATATTTTGATATTTATTTTGTCTCCCTCTCCTGCTCTTTCCTCCCTCTCCTTCTCCCTCTCCTCCCTCTCCTTCCTCTCCTCCTTCTCTCTCTTCTCTTTTTCCTCCTCTTCCCTTATTATCCTTGAATCGCTTACACCCCATAGAGTATCATCCGTATATTCATCAGGATTTCTTGTTATTCCTGTATCCAAAATAATTTTTTTACAACAGGAAACCAATAAAATTTCTTTTGAATTTCTAAAACAGCCTTACCTTTTCTTATCTTTATAATTTTTTCATTATTTAACATTCTAATTAAATCTAAAGTTGTCGGTTTATCAACATCAGCATAATGCCAATCTTTTATTGAAAATACCTCATTCTTATGTTGTAGAACGTATTTATTAAAATACCGAATACCCTTTTCTTGAAGGTATGCTTGGACACAGAAATGATAATTTTCTTGAAGCCTTCTTGCTGTCATTTATGTATTAGAAATAAATGTTAGAATAATATTATGGCACGAAACACCTCCCCATCTTCCCATAGTTAAATCATTTTGTATTTCCTTATTATATATAATCCTGTTTTTTTCTGTTTTCATGATATAAACAAGGGCAAAACCATTATTATATTTACCCTTATTAAATTATTTTATTTGTTGTTTACTAATCGTGGCCCCACAAAACTCATTCTCGATACCAAGTGGAAAATATTCTTCCTTACGAGACTGATTTAATTGTTTCAGGTCTTCGAGGTCAATTTTAAATGACCAATTATACCCTAAATCATTCATATCATACCCCCATTGTTCTATTCTCATACAAACGATACGCCCTTCTTTATAAAAAATTTTTTTTAATTCGAACTGTGAATTCTGTATGACCTGGAGATAATATCAACACTTCTGTATCTTTGGAATACACGGCCGTTTTATGTAAGGATATATATTGTGATAAATCGCTTAATCTCACCAAGTCATTCGCATCAGTCGGGCTTGGATAATTTTTTAATTTATAAGCATTTTTCATGTTAATATTTTTGGTTATATTATATTTATGTCGTTCAGCCTGTGCCTTTGTGTAATAATTTGATAAATCAATATCCAGTTCTTGGGATACACCAAAGATAGAACCATCTTTACCAACATAAGTCATTTATATTAGATTAAAAATAATATCATAAAAATTTTTATTTTTGTTGAGTTGAAATAACACATACAGACATAATTGACCACAACACTTGGAATTTAATTCTTGGACTTGAAATGTTTGATAAACACCATTCTGTAAGAATTTTATGACTTCAACAGGTGGTGGAAGACCAAAACTATCAAAATAATATTTGTCTTGACTATTTGTACAAACTATTTGTACAAACTATTTGTACAAAATATTTGTAATATTTGTACAAACCCAATGAGAACCGTTCCCATTATTATCTTCTAAGTTCATAATAATATTCTTTGTATGTTTCGGCACATTTGTTAATTCATCTCTCATACAAATAACCACATTATGAATTTTTAATTTCTTACAATATTTGACAAGTTGTAAATTTGATGTTGTATTCTTTCCAAATTCTTTAAACCACTCATCAATGCTCATTTATTTATTAGACAGATATAATCCATTACCTCTTTTCGTTAGTTTTACACCTGCTTGTGCTATAGAAGAAAGCATATCTCCAACTAACAATCTCGCTTTATCAGGCAGACCTTCAAGTTTTTCAGCAAAATCTACAATTACACCACTTCCACTAATTTGTTTCTCCAACTCTTTGTTATGTCTTTCCAATTCTTTTTGAGCCTGGAGTTGAGCCTTCCTTTCGTTGGCAGTTTTCACCGCTGTTGAAATACCACCCGTCAATGCTCCAACCGCACTTAAACCAGCAAATAAAGGAATTAGAAATGGGAGAAATCCTCCACTCGTCTCTCTTATTGAATATTTTTTCAACATTGGTTTTGTCATTTTAATTTTAAGTGAGCCAGTGTCATTCAAGATTTTAACCTGTTCTCTTGTGAGCAAAACATCAATTCTTACTGCTCCTTTTCTCTGAATTGTATTAACGTTAATCGTACAAGGCTTTTGATTTTGAACACAAGATGATAGTTTATGAAGATTAATTTGATTAACATATACCCCAGTTGGTACTTTGCCACTCATTTATTTAACAAAAAATTATGTGAGACTAATCATCACACCATTATCTGTATTAATCTGCAATTCTGTTTCTTCCAAAAGCAAACAATATGTATCAACTTCCTCACTCTCTCCTATTTCAATGTAAAGGGAAGTATCCACTCGATTAGACGTTATAGTTTCCTTTTGAGCGCTCAGGTCAAACGCATAGATTGTATACAAACTTTTAAATGCTGTCATATCCAAAATAGGTTCTTTATTTCCATTACTTTCACACACCTTTTGGTAAGACTTGTATGCTTCAGCAAAATCATTTTTTCCCCAATTAATTTCCAATCTATCTCATGGATAAAATGTTCCATCTAGAGAAATGCGAAGTTGTTTCACCTTAGCATTATCACTCAATGCATTATTCTTATCAGTCGCAGTATCACCATCTGGCTTTTTAAAAATGATCCACAGATATTGTGGCTTTCCTTCCAGAACACCCAAATTCCACGTGTAAGTAGTTTGGTTGAGTTTAACGTGTTGACATCTTCTTTTGAGGTATGATACACTGAGTGGTTTCTTTGAGTTAAGTCTTCTATTCAACATCTCTTCTGTTTTAAGATTAGGAGTATATTCACTGATATACCAACTCATTTCCTCAATTACAAATTTATTCTGATCACCAAAAAGCAATCAATTTTCATTATCATTCCTTTGTAGTTGAAATCTAATTTTAAGACCATACAGAACTTTATCATGATCACAAAATCCAAATATACCTTTAAGAGGAACTGCCACAGTAAACTATTTATTGCTTTTGTATCATCATTATACGCTCCTTTCCTTTGCATATATCCAGGGTCTGTGTTTGTTCCCGTTGACATATCAGGAATAAAACCTTCGACAGACCCCTTTCCCATTCTATCACTGAATGTATAGAGTGTAAATTTCATCATTTCAGATACAGCAGAGACATAATCAACCGCTTCAACTTCTTGTGTTCCAATATACAAACGCACACTATCAAACATTTTCCAGAAGAAATCATTTACGAGTGTAGCGTTTGTGTTATTCCCAGCCTTAGTGAATTTAAATTTACACAACTAGAAACTTTCGGATAGATTCAAATAGGTTTGTTGATTATTTATTTCAAAACTTTTTGTACCATTTGTATTCCAGTCTGTTCCAGTTATTGCATTTACCTTGAAGTAATCT
Organism: Eptatretus burgeri; assembly: GCF_056783735.1. Classification (NCBI taxonomy): domain Eukaryota; kingdom Metazoa; phylum Chordata; class Myxini; order Myxiniformes; family Myxinidae; genus Eptatretus; species Eptatretus burgeri. Next base: position 34,674,695 of record NC_140977.1, on the reverse strand, counting down.
TCTTTTTTAGTGGAGTTTGAGATAATAATAGTATCATCCAAATTATAGATACTATCAATTGCTTCCATACTTGTATTTATTTAGGAAAAAAGATGTTAAAACTTTTGAAACCCTGATCCAAGTATTGGAATTATTTTCTGTCGTTCTTGGGGGGACAACTGAGTTTTGCCTTTCTTAATTTCTTTTATTGCTTGTAATTTATGAGATTCCTTTTGGGCATCTTTTATGCTCTTTACAGCACCTGCTACATTTCCCACAGCAGAAGCAGTTGAACCAATTAGATCTTTATGTTTAAGAATAGTTGAACCAATACCCATTAGAGTATCAATTATCCCATCTCCTCTAAATTGAGGTCCAACACCCCTTTGTCTCTTAGGTTTATAGTATCCTCGACCAAGATACATACCTTCACCCTTGTAGTATGGGGAAAGGAACATCCCATCCCCTGTAATTATTTTATATTTTCCCAACTCGTGTTTACTCACAATAACCATCGTATTTATTTTTTGGAAAACTTCACATAGGTGAATTCTGATGGATATAACTTCTCCATTAAAAGAAATCATACGATTATCTTGGTCGGTTATCCTAAAATTTACTCTGTGTATGGTTTTTCCTGACACAGGGAGATAAACCAAATTTTTGGGTTCAAAATTGAATTTATAACCAATTGGGGTTGAGTATGCGCTGAATGAAAATATTGTATTTGTTTTTATTCCATCATTATAAGCACCATCAATCAAATCACAGTGAATTAACACCGAATTTATTCCTGAGGATATTTGAATGACATTATCACTGTAAAACGTCCCATTAGTTTCAATCCTTTTTGAGGAGAAACCCAATAACTCTCTAAATGAATTATCAATTGTGAAATCAACCTTGTAGTTATTTTTAACTTTAATCGTTGATTTTGAAGTATGTTTTTGAATGTCTATAACAATATTTTTTGGTTCATCACCCTGTTCTTTCATAAGACGAGCAATTTCGGAAGATATTTGAGAAATGTCATATGCTCCGGGTGAGACTGTTATCGTTTTGTATCCACTTCCGGGATTATAACTAAACTTGTCATTTTTATCAGTTATATTAAATAAGGTATTATAAGTTTCCATGGACAATAAAGATGCCTCATATTCTTTTGTTGGGTCAAGTTGTAGTGGGTATGGGAATGAAGATGTGTGGTCGCTTGTTGTGAAATTAAAACTCAGGATTGTGCTTCTCATCTTATTTAATATGAGATAAAATGCCTTTATATTGAGATTTATTAATTATTTTCATGTTCATCAACTGGTCTAAAATGGCTGATGCTTCATTAAAATTGTTATTTCCAGCCTTCTTACTACCTAACAACAATAACAGTCTATTAACTAATTGCGATGGGTCATTTGGAAGAAAACTAATACCTGAACCAAGGATACTTAAAGCCTGAATAATGTGTTTCTCCTTCTCATTTTTCCTACTTTTACTAGAAATACTAACCCTATAATTTAGAGTGTTCAGCAGATCGATATATACTCTATCATCATCATTTTTCATATCCAATGGTTTATCAATATACTTTGATTCATCCCTCACAGTTGAATCTTGTCTTCCATCTTTTGTGAGAAGAAACATTAATCTCGGAGTTAGTTTAACAGGGGGTTGAGCAGAACCAAAGAACCTTAATTCATCATTAAATATCAATACCTTTTCTTGAACAAAATGAAATATTGCTGGTTGTTCTGTTGGAATGAGTCCTGCTTTGGTTTTTGAATCCGATGAATATTCATTGTTTTGAAGAGCATTCACAATATAATCAGGGGGTCGATTAATCTCTTCCAGTTGTTGAAATAAACCTTCATCATCATATTCCAATTCTCCTAAATGCTCTAATTCTTCCTCCGTCATTTGATCAAAATCTTTTAACATTTGAAGTTTTTTAGGAGTATATTCTACTGTGGGAACTGTCGAAACATCTTTCATTTTTTCTTGGGAAGTTTTTAAAAGTGGTTTAAAAAATTTCTCTTGTTTTCTTTCAAATGCTTCTTCGCCCGTTAGTTTCTGTCTGCGTTTCTTCTTTATGTCTTCCTGTTGTTTTACAACTTTTGAAACCAACTCTTGATGTTCCTTAAATCTTCTTGCTCTTTCTTTTGCATCCATTTATTTATTGGAAAATATCATTTAATGAATTGTAAAGATCAACATGGAAATTTTCCTTTTCTTCATCATTCAAGTAGATGTGTTCAAATAAATCCTTTTCTTAAAATATTTCATCAAATTCTTTATCAACATAAATGCGAGTTGTAATTTCTTCTTCACTAATACTTGCATCTCTGCTTTTCATACATTTGCGTTGAGTTTCTTCATCAACATCAAAACCGAATGATAAAATCTTCACTCCGCTCAGATGTTTAATAATTTGTCTCGTTCCTTCTGGATTAGTTTCTAATATCCCAAGACCACCAGATTTTAGTTTCCTTAACTCACTCTTACAATGTGAATATTTTGTTGTACCAAGAGAAACCTCCTCAAATATTTGACCTTCATTCCTCAATCGCATATGTTCCTCCACTGAAATATCGTGATAATCTTCACCTTTTACTTCTCCAGGTCTTATTGCTCTAGTTGTTGTTGATACAATGTGTATCACGGGGTGTTTTTTAAGTAAATTTACAATATTCTCATTTGTACTACATAAGAACCTTGATTTATGAAAGTTTTTTCCAGAAGCAGATTTACCCACAAGATTTATAATAATAGTTGTCATTTATATATGTAATTGTTTATAAAACAAAAAATATACCCCTTAATATCTCATCTTGTTTCACAACAATATATTTATTTTCACAACAATATATTTTTCAGTCGTGTGCTTCATGTAATCCTGAAATTTCTTTTTACTACATAATGTAGAACAATTATCTCTCCAAAAATTATTGATATCTATTGAATTTAACTTGAATAAAATAAAAGTATTAGCATTGTTTCTGATGGAATGACGAGGAAGTTGAAAGTACGATTGACTAAGATAAATACAATTACAAGAAGAATGTCTCCCTCTTGTGTAGTAGCTGCCCATTACCGTTTGGTTTCTCTCATTAACACAATCATCAAAGATAACGAGGTTCTTTTTTGATTTATCCAAATCTTGGGGAGACGGTATATCATCCGTATTATCACTAAGAATACAAGTTATAGGATTTGATTTCTTTTTATATCTCTGTGTATCACAAAATAGTTGAATTATATCTTCAATGCTATAATCATTTAGGTTTTTTTGAAGTTTAAATAAACCGATTATATCTTCTTTTTGAAGACCAGCATTAAAACCTTGTGAGAGTAGTTGATACTCTGGTTGAAAACTCGACTTTGTGAAAATTATTAAATTATCATAATCTAAAAAGTTGGGAGTGAGGAGCATCTTTAAAAGTAAGCAGGTTTTTCCACATCCACTTGAACCAACTATGAGACATCTTAATTAATTTGGGAGATTTTTATGGTTGTTAAATTTTATCTTATTTTCCCAAATGGGTAAAAAAATCATTTATTTATATATTTGGAAAACAGGTTATTTAATTTATTATTGGCTTTTTTAGAAACTCTATATTTTATCCTAAGTTCAGGTTTAATTTCAAGATAATCCATTATTTTATTTATGCAATATCTTGTGTTGATATTTCCCTGAAAATCACATCCATGAATAATATATAACAACAATCCTTTGAACATTTCTCTAATACGTTCAGTTTCTTCCCTTGTAAGGAAAGGTGTGTTATCACCCTCATACTTTACATTCATTTCTCTAATCAATCTTGTAAAGTAATTCATTTTTGGTGTAAATCTAAAAGAATTATTTTCCTTTTTATATTTTTGATTATCATTAATTGGAAGATAATCACAGAATATACATTGTTTATAGGCTTTTGACTTTGTGTTTAATCCCCATCTTTCACATGCAGGACAATTCTCAAATTTGTCATATGGAGAATCAGGAAAGTCTAGCATATTTATAAAGTAAAACTTTACTTAAACTGAAATTCATTTTTACTTTCAGTTGTATATTGACTCATATTTAATAATATTACCATCGATATCGATATACTTTTTTTCATTACCAGATTCAATGACAACATTTTTTATATTAAAGGTAATTTAAAAATGATCGTTAACTACTATTGAACGAAATGTCATTTCACCTGATATATTAACATCCTTTATTTCATCAGGATTTACATATTTAGGGTTGTTGAAAAAAAAATACAAATTTCTCCTTGCATATTACAGATGGTCTTATCTTTTCTTTCTAAAGCTTCATCCATAAGGTTTTTGTTTTTTAATACTTTTTCTTGTTTCATTGCTTTTTCTAGTTTTGAATATATTACCAGAAGGAGAGGAGAAACTTTTGTTAGAGATACTTTAATTGATGTTCTACCAGGTATACTAAAAGCCCTTCCACTGAAGGAAATTGAAGAACTCATTATATCCACCATAATTGTTTTTATCCAATAGTTGTTATATTTATCTTTGTTCAATTTTACATCCTTGACATATTTCTCAGTATCTTTAACAAATGAAGAGATTGATTGAAACTTGTCTTTTGTGTCTTGAAACATTGTATTTATTAAGTGAAAAAGTTTGAGGATAAAATGGTTTTAAAGGCCCGGTCACACCTTGACGTTTTAGCCAGCGATGGCAACGTATTAAAATGTATGCAAAACGCTGGCTTACGTTGAACTTTTGATGTTTTTTTTTAAAGATTCGGACGTATTCATAGCGACTTGGTCTTATGTATAACGCATTGGTAACGGACACTGAACGTTTCGTTGTGTTATAGATAACTTATACCAACGAATGCTGAACCTGTTGTTGACCTACACAACCGATGCCCAACGATAGTCTAACTAAGGCATAGCGCGTTGCACGCATCGCCGAAGATGTCGAGACGTGGCCTATTAAAAGGCTGACGCACAACGATTCGAATCATCACTGCCGTAGAAATGGAAGTGTCAACATCGCGGTCACACCTTGGCGATCTTGCCAGCGTATGTCGACCTAAGAAAAATGTGTCTAAAACGTTGGGGCACGTCAAATACGGTATGAGTAAGTTTGGTATACATGAGTTCAACGCTAAAGTACGCTATCATACGTCGTCGTAAGTAGAGTACGTCAAGAAATTTTAAACATGTTCAAAATTTTACGACGTACTCGGCGTATGACACACGTTCCGCATGCGATGGGGATAAGTTTTACACACGATATGTGGACGCTTACACACGTCCACAAAGGCGACTTATAAGCTACTCATAAGTCGAAACACGTCGCGGTAATGTCTTTTTTACGCGAAACTTATTTCTAACTTATGTTTGACGTGCTTTGAACCAATTCTTTACGTAGTCCCAACACACATCAACGTATGTAGACGTATTCCAATGACGTCTTCCGGTCGACAAAAAAAAAAAAAAATTAACGTGTTTCTAGCTTACAACTGCCATATAAAGACGTGTTCCGAGCGGTTTTGGGAATTGGTATATAAAAATGCTGCTCATAAAAGGGGAACCCAACAGTGTTTTCGAGTCCTTTTTGAGTCGATGTCCATGTCAGCAGTAACAGTATCAGTATCAGTATCAGTATTAGTATTAGTATTAGTATTAGTTTGTTCATGTTGGCAGTAGTAGGTGAATGTGAGGGGAAGGGTGTGGGTTATGATGGATCGTCCTTGCGTTTAACGATTTAAATGATAAACTCAATGATTTAAATGGCTGCATCTCCACTATTGAAAGTAGACGCTTGCGCTCAACAATTGGATTTTTTTTACACTCAACGACTTTTAAACGGTACCACTCAACTATTTTCATTGTTTACAATGAACGATTCAAATTGCTGTCACTCGCCTTTGTTTTTGACGCTGGGGTTTGGAAATTTGAAGCGTTTCTTCTGAACGTGTTAAAACGCTCAAACTCGACTATTTTAAATAGACGCTGCCGATGGACAATTGGAATCATAGCCAAGCTAGACATCGAAGTGTGAACATCCTCGTCATGCCGAAGAAAATTTTGAAGAATGCTGCAAATAAGTGTCCTGGCCATGGCCGTGGACGCTGACGCAAGGACGATCCATTATACCGACGTCTTTCAGCCTATGAGTAACTTAAAAGTAACGTCTGTCGATGTTTGGCAACGATCGCGTAACGTGCCAACAACACGTTAATCATAGGTTAGAAATAAGTTTCGGATACGCTAAACATTACCTCGGCGTGTCTCAACTTATGATTAACTTACAAGTAGCATGTATTGACGTCAACGATCGCAGACCGTGCATACAACTTGTGGCCAGCGTAGCGGAACGTGTGAGTCGTACTTTTTGGTTGTCCTCAAATTTTTTCATGCTTGAAATTTCACGACGTATGCCGGCGTATAAAGTTTAAAGCCAGCGTACAACGACGTATGGCAGTGTTTTTCAGCGTGCTCTCAATGTTATCAAAACTTACCCATAACGTATTCAACGTGTGCCAGCGTTTTAGAAAAAAAAAATTCAAAAATCGGTATACGTTGGCTAAAACGTTAAGGTGTGACCGGGCCTTAAGCACAGATTCACCTGTAAAATAAACGAAATTTTCATCAAGAAAATTTTAGTTTAAGCAAAGATTTATTATATAAATATGGTGAATACAACATACTGCGATGTTTGTAATCACGAATATAAACATTATAGAAAACACCTCCGAACCAACAAACACACATTTAATCTATTTCATAAAATATCTCCTCTTGAGTTGGAAAGAAAACATTGTGATATCTGTTCAAAGGATGTTTTGAAGAGAAGTTATAATAGACATCTTCAATCACAAAAACAGAAGAAAAATGAGTTTAAAGTAAAGTGAGACTATTATATTGAAAACACTGATGGGGCATTTAAAGGGCATATAAAAATAAGGATTTTTCAATTTGGAGAACCGGGTCCATCATCAATAGCTGAATCAATTGAAATAGTGAAACCTGATGTTGAAAAAGTTATTAAAAAGACATTAAAAGAAATGAAAACTTTAAAGTTTTATATGGGAGTGAAAATGAATATGAAAAGACAAGATGAAGAACAAACTCCTTATATGAGACCAGATCTTCATTTTATAACATCATTTCAAGATTTTTTGAATAGTGGGGTTTATGAAGAACTATCAAAACAAGAGGAGGATGTTGATAATACAGTGGTAGGAAGTGGATTCAATATTTGAAAAATTAATCTTTTTTGATATACACATTCTAAAATCAAACCCTCTTAAAGCTTCTTCTTATCTTGAATTACCAAAACAAATAAAACTAAAGAAGGCAGTTGTTAATATTAAGAACAATGATAATAAATGTTTTCTCTGGTCTGTTCTTGCTCACTTTCATCCACCAAAATGTAATTCAGAAAGAGTAAAACAATATATGAAATATGAGAATACCTTGGACATTAAAGATTTTAAATTCCCAATGCCACTAACAGATATTCCTAAATTTGAGAAAAAGAATAATCTTTCTATTAATGTATATGGATTAACGGATACAAACAAAGTTCAAATATTAAAAATTTCAAACAACTATAAAAATGAAGAAACACACATTGATCTTTTATATTTTAGTGTTGGAAAGAATTCACATTACACATACATCAATAATTTATCAAGATTAATCTCTTCTCAGGTATTCAGAACAGCAAACAAAATATATCCTTGTAAGCGATGTCTTAATTCATTTCATACAAAAGAACGATTAGAACAACATTCAAAATATTGTAGTAATCATAAATCAGCTGTAATTACAATGCCTAAACCTGGTGAAAAGATTTCATTTGAAGATTATAATAAATATATCATGCACCCATTTGTGATATACGCTGATTTTGTGTATCCTTAAAAAGATAAATACTGCTTCTCCTAATCCAAAAGAATCATATGCAAATAAATATCAAAAACATATTCCTTGTGGTTTCTGTTATTATATCAAATCATCTGTTGGAGAAAAGTAAAACAAACTTGAACATTATAGTGGAAAAAAAGCTTCACAAGAGTTCGTAAAACGATTAGAAAAGGATTGTATAAGACTCACTAAATTAATGAAAGAAACAAATGAACCGATGAAATTAACCAAAGAAGAAAAATTAGAATTTAGAAGGAACAATATCTGTCATATTTGTGAGGGGGAAATTAAGGAGTCTAAAGTTAGGGATCATTGTCATCTTACTGGTAAATATAGAGGTCCCGCTCATTCCTGTTGTAATCTTAATTATAAATTACCTTCTTTTATTCCAGTCTTTCTTCACAACAGCGCCAACTATGATACACATCTATTTATAAATGAACTTTCAAAAACACCAGGGAATATTTCTGCCATAACAAACACAAGTCAAAAGTATATTTCATTTACAAAAATGATATTCACAAAACCTTTAACTCGTATTAGGTTTCTAGATTCTTACAAGTTTATGGGAACACCACGAGCCTACCTCGCATCAAATCTCAGCTTCATGGACTCTTTTCCAAATCTTAATTCATTCTTTCCAAAAGAGGAAATTCAGATTAAAGAGAGAATTCAAAGTAAAGAGGAAATTTTCCAATTAATGAGGAAATTAATGAAGAAATTCGAACTGAAGATGAAATTCTAATTCTAAAGAAAATTCGAACAATGAATGAAATTCTAACTAAAGAGGAAATTCTGATTAAAGAAGGAATTCTCATGAGAGAGGAAATTCAAACAAGGAATGAAATTCAAAGTAAAGAGAAAATCTTACAAGTAAGGGTATTTATCCTTATGATTATATGGATTCATTTATGAGATTTAAAGAAACACAACTTCCTTCAAAAGAAAGCTTCTATAATAACCTTTATGAAGAAGAGATAAGTGATAAGGAATATAAACACGCACAAGAAATATGGAAAATATGTAAGATAAAGAACCTTGGAGAATATCATGATTTATATCTAAAAACAGATGTTTTATTGCTAGCTGATGTGTTTGAAGCTTTTAGATCACTCTGTCATAATAAAAATTGTTATGGATTAGATCCTGCCCACTATTTCATAGCTCCTGGTTTCGCTTGGAGTGCAATGTTGAAAATGACAAAACAAGACATAGATTTAATCAGTGATGTTGATATGCTTTTGATGATTGAGAAGTCCAAGAGAGGTGGAATATCACAAGTATGTTCAAAAAGATATGCTAAAGCAAATAATAAATATCTTCCAAATTATGATAGTGAAAAAGATAGTAATTATTTGATGTATTTTGATGCTAATAATTTGTATGGATGGGCAATTTCTCAATCTCTGCCTTATGGTAAATTAGAGTGGGTGGAAGAAAAGGATTATGAAAAGGCTTTGATGAATATTGTTATTTCTTCTCAAGAGGAATTGAATGACGAAGAAGAAGGTTATTATTTTGAAGTTGATTTGAGGTACCCGAGTGATCTTCATAATAAGCATAAAGACCTTCCTTTTGCATGTGAGAAAGAAACCCCAAAGAAAGAATGGTTCAGTGATTATCATAAAAGTTTTAATATTAAAGGCAAATCAACAGAAAAGTTATTAACAACATTCTATGATAAAGAGGGATATGTTTTGCATCAGAGAAGCTTAAAACAGTTTTTGAGAGAAGGATTGAGAGTAGCTAAAATTCAGAGTTTTAAAATTTAAACAAAGTCCTTGGATGAAAAAGTATATTAAATTCAATACAGATATGAGAGCAAATACAAAAGTAAAATTTGAAGGGGACTTTTATAAATTAATGAATAATGCTGTATTTGGAAAGACTATGGAAAATGTTAGAAACAGGCAAAACATTAGATTCGCAACATCTTGGAAAGAAGCTTTGAGATTGATAAATAAACCAAGTTTTGAGAGAGAAGAGGTTTTTTCAGAGAACTTTTCTGCAATTCATATGAAAAAGGAAAGTATTGTAATGAATAAACCAATTTATATTGGAACAGCAGTTCTTGATTTATCAAAGATATTGATGTATGATTATTTGTATAATGACTTAAAGAAAGAGTATGGTGAAAATGTTTCATTGTTGTATATGGACACTGATAGTTTTATCCTAGATATAAAAACTGATGATGTTTATAAAGATATGAAGAAAAATATTGGAGTATATGATACTCGCTAACCCTCTATTAATTTCTCCTCTACATATCCACTCACACCAATCTTAGAACCAAGGAAGTTGAAACTTTCCACCATTTTCACATGATAGTCTCCCATTCTGAACATGTCGATCTTCTCAGTTGACAAATTTTAATCTTCTTTTAGGTTTCAATGAAGACTGGCTTTTTCACTTTCCTTCTTCACTGTTTGAAGCAGTTTCACCAAGTCCTCTTTACTTTCTGACATCAGAGTGGTAACATCAGCATACCTTCGGTTGTTGATACTTCTTCCTCCAATCATGATTCCGGCCTCTGTCATGCACGTTTGATTTGCTCATGATGTACTCACTAAACAGAATGACCAAGTAAGGGAGGGAATTCACACCTGTTTGATCCCTTTTACATTTCCAAACCATTCGAGCTCTCCATACTTTGTTCTTACCGTAACTTCTTGTTTCATGTACAAGGCTCTTATCAGACATATCAGGTGCTCTGACATCCCCATTTATCTTCGCATAATCCACATCAATTAATGATCAATGCAATGAAAAAGTTTTCTATCATCTATAAAACAGAAATACACCTTCCTTGGATATTCCCTTGTTTTTTTCCATGATCCATCTCAGATTTGTGATTTGATCTCTCGTACCTCTTCCTCTTCTGAAACCTGCTTATTCAAGGGGAATTTCTCGTTTTATGATGTCTCCTATTCTGTGTTGAACGATCTTTTGTGATATCTTGCTGGCATGTAAAATCAAGGCAATGGTTTGATTATTTGAACATTCTCTTGCATCCCCTTTCTTTGGAAACGGTATCTAAAAATACCTCACATTATGACACAATTGGTTCTTGTTCATCATCTCTTTCTTCCAAGGTTACCATCATATTGCCATTTAGTTTGTATAGAGTTCTGGTATACTTCTTCTATATTTCTTACACCTGTGTTTCTTCTGTGAGATCCTTTCCTCTTTCCTCTTCAGGTTCCCAATCCTACACCTTTTGAACACCCCACATAGCTGGGGCCACAGTCAAAAGTTTCTGAGAACTAAGCTGAACTTAGAATTGAAAATACAGTCGCACACCTTGCTGGACCTTCCAGCAACCTTCCTCTATATTTTCTCGAATCCACGGAACCTAACCCCCTTTTTCCTGTTGTCCCTTGGTTTTAACTGTCACGGTTTTGAATATCATGCATTTTCCAACAACGAAACCCCACAATATTTAAGGATTCACTGTACGATTGGTTAAAACCACTATATTGAGACCCGTGATATTTAAGGGTTGAGTGTACATTTGCCACTTTTGCAATTATTCAACTTGAGATGATAAATAATTTATATTTGTCCAAAATCTGCACGTGCTTTTAACGTCACTCAGGATTCTTCAATCGATCTGTCCGATGTGGAACACAAAATGTATTTAATGTGACACTCCTTTATGCTTCCTTTCGTCATTCAAACCCATACAATGCAACCAAGGCATGCTTCATCTTTAAGAGAGAAAAACTCTGGTACAGATCTGCATCTTGATATTTTACCCACTGAAAATGTTCAAAGAAAAGACACCTTCGACAACAATCTCATTATCATACTTCATCAAAAACACAACAGTGTCATCACTATCTATCTGATCTATTCATATGTTATAAAAGCCCAGTACTAGTGTAGTATTTATCTTTTTTCCTGCTACCACTATCATGTTGACTCTTCGTTCCAACAAAAGAGATGGATTAGTATTTGAATGGAATCATATTTGCGAGTTTTCCTGCTTCGCTGTCAAAATGTTAATTTGGGTGAATGCTTTCACTTTTTTATTAAAACTCTGAAAGAGCGCACGCATGCATGCACACACGCGCGCACGCACACACGCGATACATTTTCGTTCTCTATAGGCCTGAGTAGGCCAGATATCACTTGGAGAGAATCATCTTGGATAAGCTCATTGCTTAACTTTTTTATTGTCCACATGGCCTTAATGAGTGCTGCTCTTCACTCTTTAATATAACAGGCTAACTCGACAGGCCTTTTCCATCACCACATTATTTCGCTTTGAGTGGTGAATTGACAGTCCCATAGGACAAAAGTGAAAACTGACAGCAGTCAAAATGATAAATTATCTACTTTAAGATGTGCGACAAATAATACACACACGAGGGATCACACAAGAAATTCCAATGCAGTAGGAGACATTTCGGCCCAGCAAGCCTGTGGAATACTGCCAATATCCATGTACCTCTCTTTCCCCAATGCTTATATGTATCTATCCAATTTTAGTTTAAACCCATACACTGTCTCTGCTGCAACCACCTTCCAAAAGAGACCATTCCATGTATTAAGTGAAATACCCCTGCCTCAATGTTATGTTAACTCTCTTCTTCTTTACTTTCTCGTAAAGCTGTGGCTCCTGGTCTTATCACTTTCAATTCTGCAGAAAAAAAAACTCTTCTGTACTTGTTCTGTTTATTCCCTTCATTATCATAAACATCTCAATCAGATCCCCTCGTAATCGCCTCCTTTCCAATATATGAAGTCCTGTCTCCTTCATTCCACCAACATGGAAATTACAGGGCAGTTTGATAAAGTTGCATTTGTTATTTAATGTTGGCATTAAAAAAAACATACAGGTAAACATACATTAAAAAAAAAACATTGAAAATTATCATCACAATCAAAGAGTTTTTAAAGTTCGAGTTTAGTTTAAATTCAACACAAGATATTACCTCCTCCACCTAAGGTGCACCGATGTTGTGTTCATCCGTTTCTCCGGTTGTCTGTCTGTGAACAGGATAACTCAAAAATTTATCGATGGATTTGGACTAAACTTTGTGTGTGACAGTGACGAATTGGTTCGATTTTGGTCAAGATCTGGATACGAGAATTTTGAGAGTGTTCCCTCACCATTGAGAGATAGAGCCAACAACGATAAATAGCACAACATCTCAAAATGGTTTGGACGAATTACGACAAAACTTGATGGATGAGTTGGTTAATGGAGAAGAAAAAGCAGATTCGATTTTGGTTCAGATCCGGCCTATCAGTGGGATACAAAACGTGAACTGTTCAGCCTGGTGGAGCTACGCACTCTACCGAGTGCTGTTCTAGTCCCTTATAAAATGCTTTTCATTTTAAATAAAATCTCGATGCATTTTACAAAGAAGAATAAAAAAAATTAAAGATGATCTTAACAAGAGTAGAAATGAAGAAAAAGCAGTTGTAAATAGATTCGAATATAAAATAGATTACTTGTTTTGATTGACAAGACAGGGCAGGTTTTAAATGAAAGAAAGTTCCATAGTCGTGGAGCATAACCGAAGAATGCTTGATCACTAAAGGTCTTCCTCTTGATGCAGGGGAACAGCCAATAAATTCGTGGTATGACTCTATAGCTTCCATGTGTGTGTGTGTGTGTGTGTGTGTGTGTGTGTGTGTGTGTGTGTGTGTGTGTGTGTGTGTGTGTGTGTGTATGTGTGTGTGTGTGTGTGTGGGGGGGGGGTTAATAAGCTCAGATATACGGAACAGAAATGTATTTCGATCCAATGAAGGTTTCTTTAAGATTATGATTATTATGGAGAAGATGCAATGTCAGCAATATATTATTTCTAGAAGAAGTAGAGATGAACCGTAAGTGAGGACACAATTAAAGACAAAGGACACGGGAATCAGGGAGGACATTGTTTTCTTTGATTTACCAGTAACTGATTTGACTGCATCCAAACTAACAAGTGAGAAGTGATCCAAACTGAAAGAAGTATTGTGTGAAGAGGGGAGAGGTATAGGAACATGGTTGACAAGTGAACTATAAATAAGTAAAATATTATTCTGGAAAGTAGTTTCTAATTGCTTATCTAGTGCAAGAGATTGAGTGAGAGAGAAAGGAGGTCAACCCCCATTGAGAAGTTTATCAATAATACAGAATAACATCTTCGTGCTTGAATAGTTGGTTTCAATCATGGTATGGTAGTATGAGGCTTTGTCGACCACAATAGATTTGATGTAGTGAACCGTTTCCATTTTTGAAGTCAAAGTTATTCACTGTCTGACTTTTCTTGTATTTCCTTTCCAATTTGCATAAAGTTGTTTTAAGAGAATGCAATCATACCCACTGTCTACTGGACTTTGTGTCCTCACCTGATAAAGGTGCTGTCACACCTTGACGATTTAGCCAGCAATGGCAATGTATAAAAAGGTATGTAAAACGTTGGCGTACGCTGAAATTGATGTTTTTTTTTTAAGTTTTGGTCGTATTCATAACGTGTTGGTCGTATGCATAACATATTAGTAACGGGCACAGAACGTTTTGTTGTCTTATTGATAACTTATACCAACGAATGCTTAGCCTGTTATCGGCATTCACAACCTATGCCCAACGATAGTTTAACTGAGGCAGAGCGCGCCACACGTATCGCCGACGAACTCGTAGCGTAGCCTGTTAAAAACCTGCCGCACGCCGATTTAAATCATAACTGCCTGAAAATTGAAAGTGTCAACCACGCAGTCACACCTTGACGATTTAGCCAGCGTATGCCGACCTATGAAAAATTTGCCGAACCAAGCTGGCACACGTCGAATACGTTATGGGTAAGTTGTGTATACGTTAAGAGCACGCTGAAAAACGATGAAGTACGCTGTCATATTTCGTGGTACGTCTCGTACTTCGTGAAATTTCAAGCAGGCTGAAAATTATACGACGTACTCGCCATATGGCACACACGTTCCGCTACACTGGGAATAAGTTGTAGGCACGATATGCGATCGTTGACACAAGTTCCTTGTAAGTTACTCAGAAGTCGAAACACGTCGAGGTAATGTTTAGCATCCCCGAAACTTATTTTCTACGTCAAGGCACATTTTCTTTGTTTCTCCTTGGCTCAAAATATGTGAAGTTGTTGTTGTTGTTTTTTTTTTTAGTCTATCACGAATTTTAAAATACTAGTGCATGCCCGTAGATGCATGGCCGTACGTGCAAACCCTCCCCCTCCCCCGCAAAAAAACTCAAACTACATGCCGGAAACAACTACACAAGCCGTTCCTTTGCTTTCACGTGCCCGTACGTGCGTGGCTGTACGTGCAAAAAAAAAAAATTATATATATATACTTTAAAACCGCTTGGCAGAAACAACCACAGGCCGTTCCTTCGCTCTCGCGTGGCCGTACGTGCGTGGCCGTACGTGCGTGCCCGTACGTGCGTGGCCGTACGTGCGTGGCCGTACATACAAAAAAAATACAAAAAAAAAACCTTCAAACCGCGTGCCAGAAACAACAACCACACAGGCCGTTCCTTCGCTCTCGCCTGCCCATATGTGCGTGGCCGTACATGCAAAACAAACACGCAGGCCACGTTTCAATTAGATCGGACCAGTGGTTGTCGGGAAACAGCGGTCACAGACACACACACAGACACAGACACACACACAGACACACACACAGACACACACACAGACATTGCTGGAATTATAGATAGATATTCGGACATTTGCTTTTAAGTTTCGACGTCGACGTGACAATATCCTCAAACAGAAAATATTCACAGAGGAGGAACTAAGAATAAGACATGAGCAAACTGAAGAGGCAATCGGACGTGACGTAACGTAACGGCAAGTCACGAAATATCGGAAGTTATTGTTGTTGTTTTGTTTAAAACGCTACCAATACGCCATTATACAGTAGCTGTAAATTAGAAACATGTTCAGTAAGTTCTGTAGTCGTCCGGAAGACGTCAATCAAATACGTCTACATACGTCAATATGCGTTGGAGGTACGTTACACATAGGTTCAAAGCACGTTAGTCATAGGTTAGAAATAAGTTTTGGGTACGCGAAGCATTACCCCGACGTGTTTCGACTTATGAGTAACTTACAAGTAACATGCCTCGACGTGTGTCAACGATCGCATAACGTGCCTCGACGTGTGTCAACGATCACATAATGTGCCTCGACGTGTGTCAACGATCACATAACGTGCCTCGACATGTGTCAACGATCGTATAACGTGCCTCGACGTGTGTCAACGATCGCATAATGTGCCTCGACGTGTGTCAACGATCGCATAACGTGCCTTGACGTGTGTCAACGATCGCATAAAGTGCCTCGACGTGTGTCAACGATCGCATAACGTGCCTCGACGTGTGTCAACGATCGCATAACGTGCCTCGACGTGTGTCAACGATTGCATAACGTGCCTCGACGTGTGTCAACGATCGCATAACGTCCCTCGACGTGTGTCAACGATCGCATAACGTGCCTACAACTTATGGCCAGCGTAGCGGAACATGTGAGTAATACGCTGGCATACGTCGTAAAATTTCAAGCATGCTAAAATTTGAGGACAACCGCAAAGTACAACGATGAAAGCCAGCGTACTACGACGTATGGCAGTGTTTTTCAGCGTGCTCTTAACGTATACAAAACTTACCCATAACATATTCGACATGTGCCAGCGTTTTAGACAAATTTTTCATAAGTCGGCATACGCTAGCTAAATCGTCAAGGTGTGACAGAGCCTTAATGGAGAGAAAGTTGTGCAGCTGGGTATTGACCCTGTTTTGGAAACGGGATTACATGGTATCAGTTTCTATGTTCTCAAATCTTGCTGTGCTGTTCTTGCTTCCCCTTTGCATGTCTGCCCTATTCAATCTTTCCTCCTTTGGCAACTTCCCATCAGCCTGGAAGTCAGCGATCACACTCATCTGCAAGATTGGAACAAAAACTCATCTCATCAATTACGGACCAGTGATCTTCCAATTCGAAGCAGTCATGGAATCCATCATTACTGCTGATGTCAAGTCCCTCCTCTTTACAAACAGCCTGATGTCATACCATCAGTTTGGATTCTGTTCCAGTTACTCAATGCTGAGCATGCTGCTGCTCTTCCCTCAGCAATGGTTGGAGGCCAAAAATATCAAACAAGACGTTAGGACCATATCCTGGATTTGTCTTGGGCATTCGACACAATCAGAATCCTGCTTTCCTTGCCAAGCACTGGCATTCAAGGCTGCATTCATTCATGGATTTCTGACTTCCTCCATCATGCAGTTAACATGTTGCTGTCAACACGAACCCTCTCCTCCCCTGTCACAGTGGAGGCTGGATCATTCCTCAAGGGAGTGCTGGGCCCAGTCTTGCTCCTCATCTATATACATGACTTCTCTGATGCTCTGGAAAACCTTTTCAACCTTTTTACAGATGACCACATTGTCGAGTACAGTACCATAATCCAACTACTAAACAGACTACAGCTGCACCTCTGTCTGTCTCTCTCTGTCTCTCTCTCTCCCTGTCTCTCTCTCTCTCTGTTGATCTATAATTGATAAGATTCTGGTATGATAAATGTAACATCTCTTTAAATCCTGGAAAATCTAACTGTCTCACCCTGTCACTCCAGAATGATCATCAAACTAACACACCTCTTCTATTTCAATGGTCATCCCCTGGACAAGGTTCATTCTCTAACTTTTAGGCCTCACAATCAGCCATGGCCTCTCCGAAGCCAACCACAATGCAAAGCTGGCCAGACAAAACCAGCCACAGACGACAGAAAAAGAAAATAAAAAATGGAGTGCTTGCCTCCCTCCGGGAATGTATTGATAAGTAGAGAAGACTGATCAAGGGCATTTCAAAGCATTTTATGATACAGTAAATTCGAACAGTTGTTCAGGATCATCAGGGAGATACGAGAATGGAGTTAAATTTTGTAATTTCAACCGAACTGTTCAATATCCAGAGTTAATGCTCCAGTTAAAATGAGTGTAGCAAATTATATGTTGCCGTAGATTGTAAACATTCACCAAGTGAAGAAAATTTTGAGGAAGACTATGAACCATGTGGATGGATCATCAGCATGAATGTCAAAATCCCTGAAGATCAATAACTAAACATAATTGATAACATACCTGAACAAGTCTTCAATAAATGTTGCAATTTGTTTTGGAGCTCTGTAAATGATCACCAATTTTAATGTTTGGGGTGAACCAACAGATCCTGGACCATCCTTTCTTGGGCAGTGAGGGAAGTGATACCCATGAGAAGCAATGTCAGCATCTTATGTAGTGTTGCCTGGTGAGAGCAAAGTTCCAGTCAAACAGAGCAGATCGATATCCATATTTGAAATTTCCTCACAGAGGGAAAGAGACTTGCCGGTTGTAAGTGAATGTGTGAGGAAGATAAAATCTATTCAAATGTCAGAAGAATCTGGTGGTGAGAAAGCCATTTCATGTGGTCTAATGAAGCTGATGTTTGTTTTGATCGCAGTACGAAATATGGAACGGTCAAGGGCCGTCGCCACATGACAATTTCCAATAACCATTGAAATTGTGTTAAAAAGATCAAAAACAGAGATAACCAATAACAGAGCAAGGGACATTTTTGTGACAATACCACGGTGGCGAACAAGCAACGTACTGAGCACTGTATAAACACAAAGTATAAACAGGTTGCACAAAAAACTGCTTCAGTGCTAGAGGGTCGAAGAGAATGTAAAAAAGCAGCATGATACCTCCATCATGTGAGAACATACAGGTTGTGGACAAAAAAAATGGAAACACCTGGGTAAATAAGGAACACCAAATGTATTGATAGCAACAGCTTCCACAAAGGTGTGACCCATGTGTTAATGAGCAAATCATATCCCAGTATGCTTTGGGTCATGTATAAAAATGCTGCACAGGCCTGGTTGCCTCTAATTATGGCTCACATGGCTGCAAGAGGAGACCTCAGTGACTTTGAAAGAGTGGTGATTGTAGGGGTGCATTTGACAGAAGCTGCCGTGACAATGACAGCTCAACTTGCTGATGCTTCACGAGCAAAGGTGTCGAAGGTAATGTCAGCATGGAACTCTGAGGGAAAGACATCATCAGCAAAGAGCAACAGTCGACAGAAGTGCATACTCCAGGATTGTGATATCCGTGCATTAATTTGAAATGCAAGGCAAAGCAGATGAGCAACTGCAGATCAATTGACGAAATTTCAACCTGGGGAGTGAGCAGCCGGTTTCATCAAAAACTGTCTGCCTATAATTCCACAGAGCAGGATACCACCATTGGGTTGCATTGAACAACAAACCGCTCATCACACCTGGAAATGCACATTTGCGAGTCCAGTGACGCAAAGGGCACAGGCAATGGACTACCGAGCAGTGGCAAAATGTGATATAGTCTGTTGAATAATTAATCCTTCACCATGTTCTCAACAAACAGACGGCTGCACATGTGGCAACAACCTAAAGAACTCGACAATCCAAAGTGCTTGGTTCCAACAGTGAAGGGTTCGGGTGGTTCTCTTATGCTGAGGCACATTTTCCAGGCATGGTTTGGGTGCAGTCATTTCCTGAGAACGCAAGGTCAATGCCAATCGCTACTTAATGGTACTGAGTGATCATTTCCACTCCATGTTGCAGAATTTCTTTCCTGCCGTGAGGGCTGTCTTCCAGGATGACAATACCCCCATCCACAGAGCATCTGGTTTCCCAATGGTTTGCTGAGCATGACACTGAATCTAACCATACTGTATGTCAACGCCTTCTCAATCACCAGATCTGAACCCAATCGAGCATTAATGGGATATTCTGGAATAATGCCTGGAACAGTGTTTTTTACCTCCATCAAACAGGTGTGAGTAGATTGAATTTCTCATGGAAGAATTATGTCACATCCATCCTGCAGAATTCCAGACACCAGTGGACTCCATGCCATGGCACATACAGGTTGGCCACACGTGTTGGCCCGTCGCCTTATTCAGTAACTTCACGTTGATGTTTCCATTATTTTTTTGCCCACTTCCTGTATATCCTAAAAAGGACTTTTTCATTTTTTCTTTTACAGGATCTAAGGCTTGTAGTGGAGCTGCCACACACTCTCACACACATAGACATAAAGATGAATACACGAGACAACACAGGACTGTTAGTTGAGACAAACACTGCCACTGAGCTTGGGGGGAGTGCAGTCACTTCACCTGGTCACTCTAGGTTCCAGCAATGCCACAACCAATGGCAATGCCTTTCTCACAGCACTCCACAGGGCATTTCCAAAGGAGGAAATTCCTCTTCCCAATGGATGCCAACCTATTGTCCATGCTCATCCTTTTAAATGCTGATCATCAAGCAAGGAAGCAGCACATACCATTACTAAGCCAACAACATTATAATACAAAGAACATGGTTCGAGTAAGAAAAAGAGAAAACATTGCGGAAGGGAGTAGTAACAAGGAGGAAGGGAGGGAAAGGGGGAACTCGGCCCCAAACAGTGGAAATTTAGGACAGGGACAGTGCCGTGCCAGCAGCAGATATTTGAAATAGCCTGCGGTTAGAGAAAGAAAAAGGCAGAGTTGATGAGGTGGATGATGGTTGACGAAACTGCTCACAAGTGGAGTTACAGTGCATGAAAACAATGAGCAGCAAGAACACATACATGGCACTATCAGCTGGTGGAAAAATGGCTGAAGTTTCAGTGAGATGGAACCCGGGCCAATGTGCATCATGGCCGGGCGAGACAAGGCTTACAGGACCCTTTTACCCTTTGTCTGAAGGCTTATGGGCGGCCACCGAAGAAAACTCGGCTCTCTAAGTCCCAAAATAGAATCAGGTCTCTGGAGTCTCTCAAATCTCAACAAATCAAAAGTCTCTGGAGGAAAGTGGTAAATGAACCATTACGGAGAATCATCTGTGCAACCACCAACATCGCTCGCCATCATGGCGATGAGCCTGGTGTTGGCTCAGTGGTTAGGGTGGCGGCTTGGGATCTTAGGGTCCTGAGTTCAAGCCCCATCGGCCGCTGAAGTAATACACCAGGGGGTTGACTCAGCCTGTCATCCTTCCGAGGTCGGCGAAATGAATACCAGTTCCAGTGTGTGTACTGGTAGAGGGGCACTGCATTAGCGACACAGTCGCGCTTCAAGAAATGATAGCTACCCCATCAGCTAAGCTGCCGTATGACCACCACCACATCATGGCGATTTAATTTGCAATGAAAAACCCATTAAAAAAACAAACTTTAAAAAAAAAATTATGATGCAATTTTCACATTAAGAGATGAAAAACGACTACTTAAGGTGCAGTTTGTAAAAGTTCCAAAGCAACAGAAATCTCTTGACTTGGAAATTCCAGATATTAATCATTTACTGCTTGGTGGTTGATCAGTTTAACCAGTTGAGCTCCACAAATAATAACTTGAATTCATTCCAAAGGAAAGAAGGGCATGGAGAAGAGTTATATGAAGGACGAGCGTATAAGTGAACTCGTGAAAAGGATAACAGTTAAATAGATGAGAAAAGACGAGTTTAAAAGATGATACTCGAGAAGTGTTTGAATTTTCATCAAAGACTTACAAACCACTTGTACTTCGGTGGGAGGTTGAAGAAGAGCTCCAAAGTGGTTCCGCACAATGCATTGGTAGAGTCCATGGTCGGAAGGTCTCAAAGAGGAGATGATGTACCTGTGGAGAGGAAAGTGGGAATTATAAATTAGGGTCACAAGTTTGGTTATCTCGAGGTAGGTTATAATGAGCTAAGTTGGCAAAAAACACTTCCAACTACCATTGACGAAGCAGCACAAATTGGCAATTCCCTATTACTTACCACGTCCTAATTCTCTTCCCTTCACTCGATTCCCAGCCCCATCTGCCCTTCCACAGCAATCCTTCCATAAATCTCCATAATTTCCTGCCTTTTATCTCTCTCTATCTTTGCTTTTCTTTTCATTGAGCGACACCCGTTCCCCTTAAACATTTTTTTTTTAAAAGAACCTTTTTGGGGGATTACATTTTTCTATTACTCAACCGTGATATGGATTTACTTATTGCACAAAGCAGTCCCATTGTTACAGTAAATGACTAAAAAATGATTAAATTAATTTGTACAGCTACTAAAAGCTTTCTAAGAATTTCAAATCGAATTCAGCTGAGAATCTGGGATTTTGTCCGATTTTGGAATTTTCCATAGGGGGAGGCGGAGGAGAGACGATAACTTAGTTGATAATGTGCTGGCCATTGAGCAGTCGAGTGTGGAATTGATCACCATCGGGGTGGATTTAAGAAAAAAAACTGCCAACTTGACGGGGTGACAGCAAGCAGCAAGGGACGCTGCAACTTGAAGCACACCATGTTTTTCAAATGGGAGACGCAAATCAAAGCTCGTTCTCATTTGCATTGAGATTGTGGATATTAATCACCGAATGGTGGTTCTTTGAAAGAGGAAGGCCCTATGGTCCAGCATCTAGATCAAATTTACTGCTCAAGGTGTAAAATTATACTTCGATTGAATACAGGGGAGAAATAGAATGCGGATATGGCACAAGAATGATGGGCCAAATGGCTTTTACTTGTCCTTTGATTCCTTTTCAAAAGTGTTAAAGTATGCCGTTCAAATGACTTGTTGTCCACTTGTAATTCTTCCAGATGGACGATGTTTTTCTGAAAGCAGCCTTCTCTTTGGATGACAACTACAATGGAACTCGTGGATTTACGCAGAATCAAAGGTGCCAATAATTCAGTCCACTGCAGAAAGCCAATAAGAACCAAAAAAAAAAAACAAACGGAATAAAAATGGAATGATTACGTTCAAGCTGTACAAAAAAAAAAAAAACTAATTAATATTCAAGATCTTTTGTGGAGAGGGCTCACGTGTGGATGAGCAGTTCAACACAGCTGGTAATCACGGACACATTCATGGCCCATCCCAGGAGTTTAGAATCGAAAATTAGACGCATATGGTAAACCTCCGGCAGACCTCCCTCATCTCTCGAGATTAAACGCCATCAATTAAGGAGCTACAGTGAGTCGACGAGCCCAAGACGAGCACAGAGCATTCATTTACATGGTTTCAACAAAGGCCTGCCATGTGTTTCATTGAATAATGTTATCATAATCAACTGATTCATTATTTTACTAATAATTATCATGATGCTTATCTTTGTCGTTATCGTAATTCAAGTTCCCAGTGGATCTGACAATTGACTTTAGTGGGTCACATTCAGCAAATTAAGGCAACACAGCACTGCTGGAACAACCGTAATCACTGGATCAAGTTGTTCATGACATGATATGTGACAACTGTTTCTGGAATGATATTGAACATGTCAAAACAGGGTGAAAAAAGACTGTATCACTCCTGCCGGGAGAACAATGGTTGGGTCATCCGAGGAGCCATAGTCGACACATTTCATTTGCAGCGACGGAATGGATGCACTTTGGGGGTGAAATTAAATTGATAACTGCAATGGATGAGGAAGACTACATGGGAGAAAAATATATATATATATATATTTTTTTTAAAGTTGGGGGGAAAGGGAGGAGGGGATTCATTGGGAAGTAAAAAGAGGGGAAGAGATTTCAAACTTATGGAATATTTGTGTATATACTGTATGCAACTCTTTATGGTCCCTACAACATGCCCGTGTGGTGTATGAATAACAAGAAAGTTTAAAGGTGCAGTGTTCAGGTATATACTTCAATTTTAATGCAATACTGATTTTTAAGATCGTTAAAAAAAAACACCAGAAGTTTCGCACCATTGAAACAGTTTTATGCACCACCCACATATATCCAATGGTTACCTCTATAACATGTCCATGTACTGTTTGGTGCAAATAATTTTATATATATATATACATATATATATATATATATATATATATATATATATATATATATATATATATATATATATATATATATATACACATACATATATATATATATATATATATATATATATATATATATATATATATATATATATATATATATATATATATATATATATATATATATATATATATATATATATATATATATACAGTATGACCTGCAAAGTATTCACCCCCGAACCAGGAATGGCACATTTAGATGAATTACGTGTGATGTAGAAAAAAAAATTCCAAATGAACTTTTTGTTTATGATCATTCAACACTGTTATAGTTGAAGAAAGTTACATGCGAGGAATATATGTAAAAAAACATGTACAAATCAAAATTCACTTGTTGTAAAAGTATTCAGCCCCTTCAGTCAGTACTTGGTGGAAACACCTTTTGCAGTAATGACTGCCATGAGTCTTTTTGGGAAGATCTTTACCAACTTTGCACAGTGAGATGGTGAAATCTTTGCCCATTCTTCTTTTAAAAATTGTTCTAGTTCTGCCAAGTTTGATGGGGATCGTCAATAGACTGCAAACTTGAAGTCTCACCATAAATGTTCAATTGGGTTCAAGTCTGGACTTTGGGCCACTCAAGAACATTTATTTTCTTCTTATTCAGCCACTCCAGTATGGCTTGAGTTTTGTGCTTCAGATCATTGACCTGCTGGAATCTGAATCTCCTTCCCAGCACGGGCTACACCTTCTGGTCGACCCCAGTGTCACGGTGAGGTGGCATTGAGCCGACCCCCATCCCATTCCTGCAAGGGGATGTGGAAGAAAACTCCTCCCCTCTCCCTCAACACAATGGCACCGAGTTCAGGCCTGGCCCATACCAGCACATGGGTCTCCAGGCTGTGGTGGTGTTCCAGAATCTGGAGGATTGGCAGATGGGATCAACTGCCATTGCAAATTTCCACTGGGTCTGGAGCTGCTGAAGCTGCCTCACAATATTCCAAATGATGGTTATTGATGAAATTCGCCAGTGCTTCGCTTCACTGGATATGCACCCATTATTAAGATGTAGTCCGTGGCCCTGCAGGTCGTCATTCGATCTCAAAGATCATCTGGCATCCCCAGGAAGTGTGCAACTGAACCGTCGAAGGGAGTGCGGGTTGGACACATGATCAAATAGGAGTGGGGAAAACCATTGGCGGAGTCAGACTCTACCATTGCACTCCACCACCAGCCATGGCAAAGACAAGCAAGCCAAATTATCATCCCAACGGGAGCCGGAGGCAAGGGAAGCCCAGGCCCTTCTTGTTTTGCGGCCAGTGACGCATCTGGCCTTTAGTAGGGCCAGGTCACCATGAGGCATGAGCCCAAAGCCACCCAATTGGCGAAGAGAACACAGGAGTAAAACACAGAATCTGGCCCAGGGTGAACCACTTGGAGCACTTTGGCGGTTCGCACAGCACATTCAGGGCACTGGATTGTGAAGTCCCAGGCCCGAGAACAACTCACCAGTGAAGGTCTTTGCAATGCTCCACTACTCATCACCTGAGACCAGGTCTGCTCTTGCTTTTTTGCTCAAATTAGCAGAGTCGATCTCGTTTTTCCTTTGGTTTGAAGCGCCTTTTTCTTCTTCTTTAAAGAAACCAGTACGTGCCCGTAAAAAAAAAAAAAAAATAAAATTATAAATAAATATTCAAACCGCGAGCAACAAACAACCACACAGGCCGTTTATTCGCTCTCGCGTGCCCGGATGTGGGTGACCCAGAAGTTCGCATATTATTCGCAGTTACGATTATTCGCAATTTAGTTTTAATACCCAAATATTCAATTAGCGCCAAAGTATTTTACGTTTTCGCAACGTCGTGGCAAGGAAAAACAAAAAGAGAAGAGAAGAGAGAGAAAAAAATTTACGTCCTGGTTCGGAACATACCAGCACTCTGATGTTCCCGAAATTTATACACCGTCTAATATGAAAACGATCAGAACTTGGGGCATTGTGTTTGTCTATAAATGCGCACAAGAAATCGAGAAATTATTAGAATACACGAAGTCATCACTCTCCGGAAGTCCGTATGTTGTAACCCGTAATGGGGAACGTGGCTGAGCTTCCCTTCCCCATCGGCCACGCAACAACGTGTCTTCCCATTGGTTTGGTAAATAAATGGCCATAACTTGGGAAGCACTTGTCCGATTAGTATCAAACCTTGAAAAGGCACATCCTCAGGTCCCCAGCAATAGACTTGGCAAGTTTCCATTAGATCGGACCAGCGGTTGTCGAGAAACAGCGGTCACATACACACACACACACACACACACACACACACACACACACGCGCACACACACACACACACACACACACACACACACACACACACACACACACACACACACACACACACACACACACACACACACAGCTGGAATTATAGATCGATGTGTAATCCTAACCACCCCAATTTCTACTATATGTATGTATATATATATATATATATATATATATATATATATATATATATATATATATATATATATATATATATATATATATATATATAATAATGTATAATAATATATAATATATATATAATAATAATATATATATATATATATATATATATATATATATATATATATATATATATATATATATATATATATATATATAATAATATATATATAATAATATATATATATATATATAATAATATATAATAATATATATATATATATATATATATATATATATATATATATA
This sequence comes from Eptatretus burgeri, assembly GCF_056783735.1. NCBI lineage: Eukaryota > Metazoa > Chordata > Myxini > Myxiniformes > Myxinidae > Eptatretus > Eptatretus burgeri. The sequence continues at coordinate 34,648,264 of NC_140977.1, read as the reverse complement.
TATATATATATATATATATATATATATATATAT